>NW_019525382.1:44348-48781 GCF_002814215.2 Seriola lalandi dorsalis | reverse complement strand
CCCCCCCCCCCCACACACACACACACACACACACACACACACACACACACACACCTACACATATACAGACACACATATACAGTATGTAATATACTTTAACGTAGCTGAGAAGACTAAAGCTGTTTTAAAATGCAGAGACTGACGCGGTGATGCTTTCTGTCTGAGAGGGCGGGAGACACAGATTCCCATTAGGGATTGACGCACTGGGATGGGGGTGTGGGGGGTTCTTTTTTCTTTTCTTTTTTTTTGATGAGGAGTTTTGACGGGGTTTTAGAGCAGACAGCTGTGAGTTCTCATCCAAATGTGGCACAGCTCCAGAGATGACAGCCTTTGATGCCCAAATTAAATATCTGAATTAACTAATTGAGCATTTCCGAAGCTCTTGTGATATGTAAACAGTTGAAGTACAAGGAAGACCAGTCATCAAACCCGCAATGCTGCAGAACAGATGGAGCTCTGCTTCTTCCTGAAGTGCATCTCCAGGTCTCCTGTGACAGAAACTGCCACGAATGCATCTGCGTTAGGGAGGAGAGCCATCTTGCTATAGCACTGCTGCGGCAGTATGAGGCCTAGTGGTTCTGCTGCCGATGGGAAGTGCAGTGCAACATGTGGCGTATAAAGTATTGGCCTGAGGGAAGGTGAGACTGCGGCTTGCCACCTGATACCTTGTCTTTTTTGGTTTTTGTTCAGCATCCCTGGTTCATTTCCAGAGGTTTAACGGTGTTGTCGACACCTTTCTCAGCAAGTCCCCTTGCTGCATATTTGGTTTATTGCTCGTCATTGTTTCAGCTTGGTTGAAAAGCCTCTTTTTATCCCCCTCTGAGAGGACGCAATCCTAAAAGAACGCAGTACTGTAATGCCTATTTTTAGTACCATGCCTTTATTGCAAATGTATGGAATCATTTATTTGTGGCTCGTGCCAGGTTTGCAGTTAAGGCGTTTTGGGAGAAATAGGGAAAGAGATTGACAGATGGAGAGGTGAGGAAGAAGGAATGGTGTGAGAGTAATAAAAAAGTCCTGGTGTGGTGTAAACGAAATGAGGAGAGCAAGAGGAAAATTAAAACCAGCAAAGAAAGGAACGCTTAAAGTAGGGATAGGGAACAGGTGTCTTTGTCCTACTTCGCCAGCGGAGCTAAAGCCATTTTCTCGGCTGGGTCGTTGTTTGGCGTCCGGCCCCATTGAAATTTCTTACCCGTCGTCACAACACAACCACAATGTCTAGTGTTACTCCTATGAACTGCATGCATCACTCATCGCGGTGCAAATTCAATCACCGGCCTTACCAGTTGAATATAAATACCCCTCAGCTCTTGAGTTGTGTAAAACTACCCGGCAAGCTGTCGACTCTGCTCCACCACTGTCTTATCTATTGTCTCCTGGACCCCCCCCCCCCCCCCCCCCCCCCAAAGCTTCCCCACTCCCTGTCCAGAATAGACATGCCATAAATAAGCATCAAAAATAGACATTGGGGGACAACTGCTGACAGCCCGGTGACGAAAGCGGCAGACACAGGCACAACCTCTAGGCAGGCTGGATTACATGCAGATAATTGAGGCCACGCAACATCGGAACATAAGAAGCTGGGGGCACTTTTTGTTTTTTTGTTCTTTTTAACTCACTTGAAAAGCCAGTTAAAGGGGTTGTGTTTCAGACTCAGTTTGGGAAACAAAATCTTTGCCTGAAGAAGTTTGCCATTCAGTATCCCAAAAGATATGCAAGATTTGGCCTACTATTTATTTATTGTGGCACTTCCATGATTGTATTTTAAGAATTATTAATTCAATTATTTTTATTTTGGCCCTCCAGACAGTAGTTTTCAATTGTCTTATTCAAATTGAGTAATGGAACTCATGAAGAGTCTAATATTCCAGTAAAGAATATATAATTTTTAATTCTGTCCAGAATATGAATATATGAACTGACCGGCATCAAATGTTGGGTTTCTTATTACAAGGTGAAACCCTTCGAATGGATGTTCTTTTTATAGCTATTGGTGGTTTGATACTTTCCAAACTGTGTCTTTTAAAAAGATGAAAAGTAGGCGGGCGTAAAAGAGGAAGATAAATTAGCTGACAGGTTTGCATAGTTCTGCGTTGTGAGTTTAGTTTAGAGGTTGAGGGTCGGCGTAAGGCAGCAGCAGCCACACCTCGGCCCCTTTGACCTCCAGGGAATCCTATAGCGTGGAGCTATTTAGAAACAAAATGCAAGCACTTCTGTCTGTATATTTACCACTCGTCTGACGACATATTGCCACCCTCAACCACCCAGCCTGCCTGCAGATAACAATACTTTTTACGAGGATCACTTCTAATTTGTCCTCTGCTGCTGTGAACTGTGAGCACCACTGTTTTGGCTTGCAGAGTTTCTGATTTGGAGGCACTTTGGGAAGATTTCCTGCATTAACTGTAGATTTAACATGGCTCATAACTACAAGCACGGCAGAGAGGAAGAGAGGGGAGGGGGGAAAGTTGCTTTGTACTTTCGATGGAGTGTGTAAAGTGTTTGCACGCTGTTGAGTTGATTTGTTAGCAGCCCGGCCAACTAAATCAAGTCCCCATATCCACTTTGTTTACCCATTTTCTTTGTCTCTCATTCCCACTTTCTCTCTGCTTTTCAATCTATCTCTCTCTCCCTGCTGATTTGACTGACTGTTGCCAACTTGTGAAACAACAACTGTGTTAGTTCGGGGCCACCGAGGCTAACAGCACAGCCTAGTCACCTGCGTCACCGTCTTAACAAGCAGCATGACCTGCCAATAAAAAAGGCTTTTACCCTGATCGTCCTCAAACAAGACTTAAACACAACCAGCTCTTTCTCCTGCCGAATGCCCAAAGTGCTCGCAAATGTCAATCAGGCTGTGTTAACTTACTTGAAAATGAAAAACTATGGAGGAGGTGGAGGCAATTTTTGCTTTTTTTGCTACTTCATCAGCTTTGGTCTGAAGAGGAGGTTGAGATGGAGAAATACAGAGACAGATAGAAGTTAAAAAATACATCTCTTCTACAGGTTTAGCGAGGTGGTGCAGACAATTGATCCATGCAACAATGTCCCTCCGTCAGCGGTTGCATTTCTTGTCCATAAGCAAGTGTATTCCCCTGTTCACACAAATTTGAGTGAAAATTTCTGCTAAATGTTGAACCTCTAAGAAAAATTAACATTGCTTCAGTGAGGAAGAAGGAGAAAGAGAAAGAGAAAATGTTGTTGAGGACGGTTGAGTCTATCATTGCCCGGAGCTCTGTAAACTTGTACTTCATGACAGCCTTTCATCCCTCATCAAAGCAACAAGTAGATGAGCAGACCTAGTGCACGCTAAAACCTCCCAACCCCCGTCGTCTCCTTATAGCTGCCGCTCCTCTGGGATGGGCGACCTTAAATCTTCTCTTTTAACAAGTTTCCTGTTCTTCCTTCCGGCCTCCTGTAGTCCCCTGGGGTTGGACCTACGGGACCATTCCAGTATTTGGAAAGGCTGTATCTTAAAGCTCTGTCTACAGCCATCAGGGGATGTGAGGGGGACAGTGGAAAATTCGATCTATGTTAGATCAGTGGTCGCCTGCAGTCGAACAGCCAAAACATGGCAGATACTATTGGAAAATGCTTTGGAAAATGACTTTGGCTATGCCAGGAAATAAATAGTGATACAGAGAAAAAATATTACGCCATAAGAGCTTTACACTAAACACATGTGTTCAATTGCTATCTCGACATAGTGCACACAGTGGAATAAGGACTTTTTCAATTACTGGTATCCACCTGAGACACATACATGTACATGTTTAAGCTGTGGGGCCTGTGGGAGTAGTGCTTCCTGGTTTCAGCATACATGGCTAAGGGACATTTTAACAGAAGGAACACATTCAGTAAGTCCAACCTGTAGCCTTCCAGGAACAGAGAAGCCTCAGTTATGTCTGATTTACGCTCTTTCTTTGACTGACTGCACACTGCGTCTTCAAAACTGATCCAAAAATCGACTTTTTCTATTTTGTATTGGTAGTACTGAAAAGAAAGAAATCAGGAGGGCTGTTTTACAGTATTTATGAAAAAGAGAGAGTGATGTATTGTGCGATGATCAATAATTTATGAATGAAAAGAGGCCTTTGTGAACCCCTACCACCCTCTCCTTCCCCTGAACCCACGCCCCCCAACACCACCACCACCACCACCACCAGACTCCTGCTCCTACCCAGTGCTACTGATCAAACAGATATTGTTACCACTAAAATAGCAACTTAAAAAAACACACAGGCGGCCATAAGACCTGCCGCCAGACTGGTAGGAAGACTGACAGCACAGTGGAGGGGGTGAGGAAGGGGGTGAAAGAAAGAAAGAAAGAAAGAAAGAAAGAAAGAAAGAATTGTGCATAGAAAATCAATAAATTAACAGCAGCAAAAATATCTGTACTGGAGCAATGAGTGTATGTGTGTGTGTGTGGGTGG
>NW_019525382.1:36224-44113 GCF_002814215.2 Seriola lalandi dorsalis | reverse complement strand
TCAAGCCCAAGAGCGTCTGGTGGATCCGCTCCAGGCCCATTAACCTTCCACCTGTTCCCCCCTTGCACCCCCCACCCCCCACCCCGCCAACCTACCGGTCCTCTTTTCACCCTCCCCTGTTGTCCTTCACCATGCTCCTCTCCTCCTCCTCCTCTTGCCCTTGGTTGCTGCCTCTCGCAGCCCCTTGTTCATCTTCCCATTTAACCCCCCCCCAACCTTCTTTTCTTGCTCATTTCCGTCTTTCTGTCCTCCTCTGGCTGTCCTTCATTATCTCCTTCTCACTCTCTCTCTCTCTCTCTCCCCGTCTCTTTCTATCTCTCTTCATCTCTCAGAGTCAACTTTTTTTTTTCTCTCTCTCCATCTTTGTTTCCGATATCTCACTCTAACTCTACCTCCATCTCTGATGTCTGTCCTCTCTTTCTCTCATGGTCACCAAGTCTTTTCTCATTCCAAATCATTCACTCTGTCTTTCTTTCTTTCTCTCTCTCTCTCTCTCTCTCTCTCTCTCTCTGCTGCTCATTTTCAATCTCCTGTCACAGTCTTTGCTCTTCTCTCTCTTTCTCCCTCTGTAACTCATTTAAACTCCACGTGTCCTTCCCTACATCCCTCTTTCCCTCTCCATCCGTCCCTACACCTTTTTTCTTCCCACTAATGTAAAGCAAGCATGGTATGGTGTGTGTGTGTGTGTGTGTGTGTGTGTGTGTGTGTGTGTGTGTGTGTGTGTTTGTGTGTGTGTGTGTGCATGTGTTGGAGGGTGCATCACATCCTGCAGAATAATTCAAATGCAATGGACCAGGGACACAGTTACAAATCTTTGCCAACTGCGTGCGGCCGCCAACCCCATCACGCCCGCAGTTTGTCAGAATTGGGGTGCCGGGAGGGGGGACCGTTGACCTCTGACAAGACAGACATTGCTGCTTGAGGCTCTGTATCTGTGTGTGTGTGTGTGTGTGTGTGTGTGTGTGTGTGTGTGTGTGTGTGTGTGGAGGGTTGTAGAGATATACCACTTCCCAGGGTTCACGGATCACGCCTAAAACGGCTTATTAATTTCCACTTAGTTATGGGGTGTGAAGAAAAAAGAAAAGGTGCAATCACCGGTCAAGCAGGGCAGCGGTAATACACCCCCCTCCCTTCCCAACACACACACACACACACACACACACACACACACACACACACACACACACACAGAAACATGCACACACACACTTGGTTGCACCTTGAAAATTAAACTGCTCCTGGATAGGTCATGGAAAAAAAGGTGTGTGTGTGTGTGTGTGTGTGTGTGTGTGTGTGTGTACGAGGAGGATAACTAAGACTGTAGAAAAAGACCCTCCAGTCTGAACTGGGCGGGTGGGTGGTGTAAGGATAATTTCACCAAAAGAAAATTCATGTAATATTTATGGATGTAGATGGAGGGGAGGTGAGGAGGGGGTGAAATTATGCAGCGGGGCAGAGTGGGGCGCATCACAGCACCTTACATTATTCACTCAGGTAAATCTATAAGTGAAGAATATTCAGGTGTGAGATGTGAACATCAGCCCCCCTCCTGCCCCACCCCAGGGATCTGTCATACCGCGTGATTGACTGACGTGCAGCCGCTTAGAGGAGTCGAATAAACTTGGCAGCAAACAGTCAGGGGTGTAAATAATTCTACTGCTTAAAATGCTCATTTCAGTTTTTAGGCTGTAGCAGATATCTCAGAAATTTGTGAGTTTTTAAGTTGAGATTTAAGTTTGAAGGTTTTTTTAAGAGCTCAACTGAGCAAAATGAATCTTTTCTGAACACTTCAACACATTGTCTTATTACCTTCATTTCTATAACAACACAATAGCAGTTGCTCTCGTACACTGTTAGTTTTTGGTTATATTTTGAAAATGTATTAAAAAATATAATTTACATTAAAATTATGCCTAAAATAATTCCTTTTTTTTAAATTTGAATAATGGAATTTTTCTTTTATTACCAAAAAACTCCCCTCTCTTCTCCTCCTTTCTCACTCAATCACCTTTTATTTTTTTCTCCTTTACCTCTTCGTCTTTGTTATTCCCCGTCCTTTCCTTCCCTCTCCTCAGCTCTCTCCACATTCCTCCTCTACTCGTCTCTTCTCTCATCTCCCCTCTTTGTTTCACCTCTCCTCGCCTGTCCTTTCCTCTTCCCGGCCATCTGTTTATCCAATATGGCTGTCCCATCTCAGCTGGGAGCTTTCCCAGGGAACAAGACTTCTAATACAGTTCCTCCTCAACTTAATGGCCCTCAGTTCTGCTTTTGCCATTCCCGCTACATGCAGAGAGACAAAACTGAAAAAAAGGGATAGAGACAGAGAGGCAGAAAAACCTGTCTGGATCCCCCCAAAAAACTGTCCCTAGATGACTAAAATAAACAGCGAAACCACATTTCAAAGTGTCACGGGTATTTTCCTCCCTGCTCCACTTTTATCAGGTGGACGGACTAAATATATGTATAAAGTTACACAGCATTTTACTCAAGACAGATTTGAAACAATAATATCCTCTCAAAAATGGACACGTCAGCCTCAGAATGCAACAACCTCTGGTTGTGAGTCACATTCGGTTGTGTCGTTGCTGCTGTTCACATTTAGAAATCTCTAAATAAAAACTCGAGAGCGAGAAGAGGATGATTCTTTGCCTTCATGACTGCTTCAGGCCTCTTTGAAATGTTGTGATGCAGATCTGCTGAGGCTCATTTATGGAGTCATTTTTGGGGCAGCAGGTTGATTCTTAGTATCTATTCTACTCTAGTGTCCCCGCCACAGAGTTACAGCTTGCAGACGTTGTTCCTGTTTTGTACTTTGGCATGAGTTGAAATTTAACAACAATAAAATGCCGTCCTTGTCCTTCATGCCCGTGTTTGATTGAATCCAACAAGATCATATCTGCTTCCTGAATGTTGTTGAAAGGCATTGTAGGAAATGTAGTAAATAACCTGAAGTGCCTGAAGTAGTACATGGAAGAAAAAGTGTAAAGTTAAATGCGCATACAGCAAAAAATTTAGCATTTATCAGAAAATAACTCTCGGAATACACAGGTCATTGAAAAGTGTAACTAATTTAAACTTATATTTTCCCTTTCCAGTAGTATAGCTGAACTGTAGCAGCCTCAATACAGTAGATGACTTCAAAGTCTTTTCTGGCATAGTGTTTTATGTTTCTTTATTGGCCGCTGTCTGTTGTGTGTTGACAAGGCACACAAAGGTGCTCGCTCTCCCAACACCAGACACACATCCTTTTTTATTAAAGGGTATGGAGAGGAAGGGGGGTGGGGGTGGGTTGGCTGTGGTGTAAAGGGAGTAGAATTGGGAAGGTGAGATATAAACATATGAATCATCAATAGTCCCGATCGCCCTGCTAAATTCTCCTTCCCCATTGTGTTTGTGGTGGGAGTCAGGCCAGCCATCCCAACACTGAAACAATGGAGGAGAGGGTAGCACTGGACCAGCTACAGTATGAGTCACACTCTCACACACACACACATGCACACAATCTCATAGTCAAGCAATGTCCACCCTCATGTTCAGCAACACAAACAGGAACTTTAGAAGAAGTGTTTTCAAGAGGCCTGTGTTTACAGTTTTCACAAAGAAAGCATGACATAATTAATTCATTAATTAATATTTTCATGATCCTTTTATAATCTTCATAGTTAAGGTTATTTGTGTGCAATCCGAACCTTCATAAACTCTTGCTTCTCGTGATTTTATTTACTACATGGGCAGTTAAATGTATTTTTATCATTTTTTTCTTGTTTCACATTTTTTGTTTACTTTTGTATTCGGTCATGTTTTTTCAAAACATGTCTATGTTTAAATATTTTATCCCCTCTAATCTTTTTTTACATATTGTCTGCACAAAATGTATTCACAATATTTTGTATTTGAAGCCATGGTGTGTCCTTAGTTACAATTCTGTCTTGTCACAAAACCTAGTCAGTCAGTTACAAACAAAACCAAACTACGATGCAAAATCAATTGCTGCGTCAGTCATATAATTCCAACATTTCACACACAAGGTTGCCTAACAATAACTGAAAACACTGCATCCATGGGGCAGCAGCATTGAATTCTGGTTTGCTGAGCCTGTTGTCAATAGAGAAACCATTATCTGAATTCAGGTCTAAATATCCCCTATAGCTGTCTTTAAAGAATGTTAAAGCATTTTTAGTGGATTTGTCCTTTAACACTTGCAAAGCTGTCTGGTTGGTGGCTGGCACCAGGACGGGTGGATGGGTTCATGGCAGGACAGCAGAGGACAAGGGAGGGGAGGAGTGGCAACGTACCAGCCCCGCGCTAGCAAATGTCAGTGAGAGACAAACACATGTGTTTCCCTTCCCTTTCCATACACCACACAATACAACACTGGCATATGCTTATGAATTGCCCATGAACACACAAGTAGAATAAGCTCTAAAATACATTTGTACATATTATACAAACTCTAAAACAAAGAAATAGCTATGGCAGCATATTTCCAAAAACAGAACTTGTACACATGCTGAAATATATGCATCTGCACAATGTAACTTTAAAATACACAGTGTGCATCATTTCCTGCAACAGCTACCTGCAAGGAAATGGGTTTCAGCAATGATTTATAGAGTTGCCATTTCCCCAATGACAAAAGTATATTTCTTAAATAAATTTAACAAAAACCCTTTAACAAAATTTATACGAAAAATAGTTACAGTAAAGTACAGCAAAGGCTCATTAAACTTACTCTACACAAGAACAACAATCTAATCTTTTAACTGAATAAAAAATCAAAACATACATTTGGAAACTGACTGAAATCTTAAACAGCATGTATATACTGGAAAACACACGCTCACAGTCTGGTATAGAAACTCATTTTAAAAGCAGAATAGACTGATCACACACGGATTTTTTTTAAAAAACGAAATAAATGCTTATGTGTAACCATTTCTAACAGACATAAACCTATACATGAACACACACACACATGCACCTGTCTTCAACTCACTTCAAATTTTATAAAACAACCACAAGCGATCATGCCCCTCAAACCCTGCCAAAACCTTCCCTCATCATGCCACATTTTCATTGATTTCAAAACCAGCGCACCAGATCTGCTTCTCTCTAATTGTCGATGTGTTAAACCAATCAAAACTGAAGTGCGCTGGCGGGAAGAGCCCCGTCCCAGCTTCTCGGATCCAAGGTGTTAGAAATAAACGTCCCTCACGTCATGCCTCATTCCCAGAAAGAGAGAGCCAACGTGCTGCATTGGAGAAGAATGGGGAGTGTGCTCTTTAGAAGGTCCTCGTAATGGCTAAATATTTATGAGTCCCGTGACCGAAGCCAACTTATGGAAACTAAATCTTTAAACACTTTTTTTGGCAGACGCCTAGCACACACACACACACACACACACACACACATACACACACACACACACACACACACACACACACTCACACACACTCCCAGCTTGGCTCTATTACCAGAGAAATTCTTTTGTTCTTACAGAGCTAATAATAGTGAGAGGGACTGTGCGTTATGTGTGAGCGGTGTCTGTGTCTTAATGTGGGGTACATGTGTGTATATGTGAGAGATGTAAGCGTATTTATAGCTTCCTACTCCTGTGACAAACTTTTAATTCTACTCTGCTTCCTGTCTTTCTGGTCCCAGGCTGGACCTCGAAATCTAACAGTCAGATCTATATTAACAGGAGAGGCCAGAGGTCAGACTGATTTTGAACATGATATCTTTAATCAAACTAGCAATCGTTAGTTAAAACAGTGGGACACACACACACACTTACACTGTTTGTAGTTGGTATTTTATGTGAAACCCCTTACAATATGAGAAGGGTATACATTTTTTCATCTGTGGATATTAATCCCCAAACATTGGCAATGTTTTTATGCTTGAGCAGCACTAAGCCTGTTAGGATGTATGAACAGATACACACGTAAACACACACACACACACACACACACACACTCACACACACTCACACACACACACACACACACACACCTGCATAGACAAAAGAGGGCACATTCGCAGGTAGATAAAGTGGAGGGGGCAGAGGTCATGGGTGGGTTTTACACACACAACATTTACACACACACACACACAGACACACTACACAGCGCACACACAAACAAAAATCAGCCTCTAAAGCATCAGATGATGGAGAGAGCTGATCAGTTTGGCTAGCTCATGGTTTGCTTATTGTCACTATTACTAACACTAAGCTTTGCTCAGCAGTCTTCCTGGTCATTGCTAATGAGAAACATGCTAGGAAGAGAAAACTGTGGATTGTGTGGGAAAAACTGTCACAGCCACAGCTAGCACATTATGTTTTTCAGTCCCCCTTGTGCTAAAGATGGCTCTTTAAACAAGCAAGGGGGGGTGGGGGTGGGGTTCAGTTCAATTATCTCCCTCACTTAAGTGAAATATGCCCCCACCTCACCTAAACCAACGGGGCTGTGCAACAGGAGCAGGAGAGGTTTTATTTAGAGGGGTGAGGGTGGGGGGTGGAGTGTGTGGGGTGTGCAGGAAGAGGTTTCTCCTGCACTAAGCCCAGGTCATTCTCTACCTTTGTAACAGGCACCCGGCTCAATTACTATTAAGCTGCGCTAATATGGATAGTCATTAGCCAAACATAATGGCAGTTCATTCAGCAGAAAATCAGGCAGTGACAAACACAAGGGTGTGAGATAATTGAATTAGGACGAGGGTGTGAGAAATAGAGAGGCTTCACAGTGCAGCAAAAATGATCATTCAAAGTTAATGGGCAAACCACACACCATTATGAGCTGCGGCCACACCCTATGATGAGCCCGTGTGTGTGTGTATGAGGGTGTAGTGCTCACCCCAGCTGAATGCAAATTCAGATCTCGAAAATGTCAATAGTGGGGACACGGCGCGTGTTAAATGTCAACATGTGTTTTTCAAGGACTCTTGTCTACGTTGTAATTGGCACAGTTTTTAATATTACATTTATTTCATTTGTTATTTTCCCCCCTTTGAGAACAAAATAATATTAAATATTTGGAGGGAATTTTGCAACAGGCTTGGGACCATGAATATGCAGCTGAGCCTTTGGCGATGCGGTGTGAAACAAACAGACAAAGGAGTCAGACAACGGAAAGAAAAACAGGTAATGCATAGGCTAATCACACACCTTTCATGTCATTCCGAATATTAACCTTCATTTAGAGCAAATAAAGCTGCAAGTGCACAAACACACACCAGAAACTCTCCCTTGGGCTCTGCGATGAATAAGTGGGAATTATCATATTTTTACACTGAGGCATTGGTGGACGGTTACTATTGGCCAGTTGGGATTGACTGTGATAAACGGTGACACAGTGTTTACCAGGCTCCAATGTTGTTGTTTTAAGAGATTTGGCGGATTACATATCTAGTGAAGATGCTTTAAAAGAATATCTAACTAAATGTTAAAAAGGATCTTAATTAAATTGAAATTAAATACAGATGATTTATTGTTATTGTGAAATGGTAAGCTCTCTGGATTTTCTTTGACCGGTATGCTAGTGGGCAATTTCTCATATCATCACAGTGTGTGCCCAGTTAGCTCTGTGAAATATTTCAACATTAGATGGGCAGTATTCAGTTCACATAAAACCCTCGGACTAGGACCCTGTTAGTATGAAAAGCGCCTGAAGCTCATAGTCAAAGTTTTCACAACCCATAACCAAAATGTGCCACACAAATAAATATGGTTGGCTGCTGAATTCTGATCAGGCAGTGGGACAGACACCGGTGGAGGCTACAAGCAGACCCCCTCTTATCCCCCACAGCCCTGTGCACTCTGCATTTGTGTTGACAGTGCATAAAAAGGATGATTAAAGGTCTGTTGAAGATAAAGGATTGAACAGATGATG
>NW_019525382.1:16224-31224 GCF_002814215.2 Seriola lalandi dorsalis | reverse complement strand
GGAACCAGTCAGTAAAACAATCAGCCTTTTATCAGTGGAGGACAAAAGTTTCATGTTGTTCCTTGTGTTTGTTCAAATGCTGTCAAAGGACATTCTCAATAACATCTTAACTAACTTCTGCCGCCTTAAATAGCACACAGTGGAAACAGTTTATTCCAACTGCCAGTATCACACTCAGTCTTTAAGACGATACACTGGTGAAGGAAATATTAAGCAGTTCAGTGAAGCATATGATGCGAGGCAACTTCTAGTGAGCATAAAAAGAAAATCATACCAGTGGGAGCCGTTCAGATACGGCATGCTACATCAGCTTTAGCGAATGACATGCTAATGGATCAAACCTTGATGGGATGTGGCTTTTGTTTTTGCTTTTTCCTCAATGAGTCAACACTGGCTGAGATGCTGCAGTGCATACCAAGAAGCATGGCTTTTTTTTTTTACAGCATGGAAGCCTGTGCTCTGCTTGTTTGGTTAAATGAGTGTGTGGCTGCCATGCTCTATCATCACTGTGTGTGTATGTGACAGCATGTGTGTGTGTGTGTGTGTGTGTGTGTGTGTGGGTGGGTTTTGTTTTTCTTTCATTATGTGAGACTCAATGAACCACCTGCCCCTAACAGTAAAAGATAAATCAACAAATTAAATAAGATTTAATGGACAAAAGTTAGGATACTAATAATGCATTTTATAGATATATTTTTCATGTTCTAATTTTATGATAAATAATATGAATTGTAAAATTAGATGGACAAATATTAGCAGCTGATGACATGTGGTTTCAGTTTTCTTAAGGTTGTAAGATACACTCATAATCATATTAACATGGTAAGATTAGATTTGTGGAGTTTCTCCAAACACCTGCCTGCTCTTCAGGATCCCAGTTGATGAGATGACAGGAAAGGGAGGGAGTTTTATTTTGGAGAACATAGCTTGACTGTTACCCACAGGGTCAGTGGCAGAGGCACAGACAGGGAGAATATGATATGCCTCTACAATGCTACAAAATTCCCTTTTCCTGTGTCGTGCAGAGACACCGAGGTTTAACTACTTTTCTTTTGTTATCAGCTATAGATAATACAACTGATCTCCTAGTGTCAGGATAGGGGTGATAGACATATCACAACACTGTTTATTTCACTCTGATATGTACCCGTCTGCTGTTTCACCTTGTTTCACTGCTTTCCCTCAACTTTGAAACATTGCCAACAGTCACAGACACACACACACTGACAGATGCACAAACAGACTTCTTTACTGTTACCACCCTCGCAGCAAATTTCAAACTGTACACACCGTTCCATTGGTTGGCAAACATATATCAACAAACAGGAAAGACACTGAGTAACCGCAGAAAAGTAAACTCCCCAAAAAAGACAGAAAAGAAATTACAGTTTGAGTCAACTTTTCAGTTGCCCTCACATTTTTTTTGTCCACATTTGGTTTCCACTCGATATCCTGAATTCACATGTTGCTGCAAGCAACTGTGTAATGGTATGAAAAGATTGCAATAACAAAGCACATGACCCTAAACCCCCTTCTTTCACAGCTATTGTACAGACATTTTTTTTTTTTTTTTAGATCAAATGTCATCTTCTCCCTCTTGCCTGTGGCCTTCTGAACACCTTTTTGGGCTTCTCATGAATATATGTATGTGTTTACCAGGGAGAGCTGTATGTGTAGTGTGTGTGTGTGTGTGTGTGTGTGCGTGTGTGTGTGTGTGTGTGTGTGTGTGTGTGTGTGTGTGTGTGTGGTGAGGGGTGTCAGACTCTCTGTATGGGAGGTCTTTACTGGTTGTGGCAGGAGTCGCCCACTGGAGCTTCTGGCCCCTGACAGAGCGCTGCAGGGCCCGTCTTGCCCCCGAGCTGAAAGCTACCACCAGCAAAACAAATCAAACGCTAACCCCCTCCCCACCCGTGTCAGCTGGAAAATGACAGGCCGGGACATTTCTGCCCAGCGGCCATTCACAATTAACAGCAATTAATTACGCCGCACATGGCAGGTAAAGGCAAAAGCCTCCAGAAAGATTTTAGTCAGGCTGTCTTTGCTCGACTTTCAGCCTCCCAGGGTATTATTTCTTCAACATATTAACTTTTCTCAATTGTATGTGATCATTTCAGGGGCCTAGGGATTTTTCATTTGGTTTAAAATACAAATGTGTGAAGAATTTTGTTTCAATATTAAACTGAAACCCTATGAATAACATAACACCTACTCTGATTAAAAGACTCCGCAACCTAAAAATAATTTGTAGTTTTTACAACATTGTAACTTAACCTCCTGCTTAACAAAATAATAACTATTACCTTTAGCTTTTTAATCCTCTGTTTTACTCTTATTGACAGATGACCTTCAAGTCTCTTTGTTCATTCTAGAATTAGTGATTTCAGAGTAAAAGTTGTCAACTAATTTGTGGAAAAATAGTTGATTTTAAATATTTTCCTTAAACATTGAAGAGCATTTCTTGCCCTGCTGCCCTGTCACTTCTGGATAGCCGTGTTTGAACAAGCTTCTGAGCCACGTTCAAATCAAACAAAGAGGCCTCGAAATGGCCGGCCAAAAGTATCATCATTACCATTCTCGCCCTGCCGCCAAGTTTAATATTTTATCTATTACTCTGTCTGGCAAGTTTAAGTGCACAGCAGCTACCAGATACCCCCCAACTCCCCCTGACCCCATCTCAAATACTAATAAGCAATGCTGGATTGCAATGTTTTGGTAGAAATGAAAGGTTTCTCTTCATGGGGTATACAGTCTGGAAAAGAGAAATGACTGAGATGTTCATTGTTAAATGTTTAAATAAATACAATCTTCAACTTTCATACAGGCAATCATTTTGTCAAAGCAGGTACTCGCCTTTCTTTAATGGTGGATATATCAATGTAGGAGGAAACTATTCACATGCAAATTGATCACGGAAGACTGGTTTCACTCTTTCCAAAAAAAAAAAAAGTTAATGTGCTATGATTAACTGTGTTCAATTGGGAATTAATGGAAAAAGACTTGCTCTGTCAGTTCACTAGGACTTTGGTAGAGGGTTTTAAAACACCTCTGTGGAGGTCCAGAAGCAGTCAACCTCCAGTTTCAGCTGTTCCATGTTATAATTTTTTCCTCCCCAACTTTCAGAAACAGTAATTGCAAACAGGCATCATATCTTAATATATGATGCAGCACCCAGAATGCAATAACACTGCCTGGGTCTGCTTTTCCACTCCCGCAGATGTGTACTGTAAGTTTTAGGTCATATTTTAGTGAGTGGTGTTCACTATGAAACCCTAGAATAGACAAAAGCTGTGGTAAACTATTCATGAACAAACAGTACTGTATGTGCACTATAAAAATATACAACTTCTTCTGGAGTAAAATATTATTTTAAAATACTTCTGGTGAAAGTGAGCCCCGGAGGCTGTGTGGTGCTTTCATCGGCCTAGATGCCGTCTTGTTTCTGGCAGTGCTGGAATATAACGAAGTACCTTTTACTCAAGTATTGAGTAAGTAGTATTGTACTGAAGTATTGTAGTGAAGAATTTCCTCTTGGCCTCTTTTGTCTTTCTACTCTTCAACAATTGAATGAGTACTACTGCATGTTTTTATCCACTATATTTGTTTACCAGTATATACTATTACTTTATAAAATACTTTGTATATAGTTCAAATTAGCTCTACTCTACTACCTACAGCAGTAAAATGGTACATGCACATTAATGCATCAGTATTAGTGTGAATCAGAATAATATTACAATAATATAATATGTAATAGTATATCACTCACATGGGACACTTTTCTGCATTATGAGTACTTCTACTTTTGATAGTATATGTATGTTTGCACTGTAGAACTGCTACTTTTACTCAAGCAAAGGCTCTATAAGGATCTATAACTGGACAGTCACATGTTCAGTAACAGTCATCTGTTCTGTTAGAGCCCTTGAGCAAGATGCTGAAATCCCAGTGGCCAGTCTGTAACAGCTGCTAGTTGTTTGAACAACTGCATCTTATTTATCTTTTTTTTTCTTTCTAAGAATCCCAAACTTGTGACAACTACACATCATCTCCCAGTCATTGTTATACTTTTGAACATCTCTACCTGGGTTATATCCCATCTTATGTTTCAGATGGAAACACACTGAATCACAGAAGCACAACACCAGCAAAACTTGTGATCCCCTGCCACAAGCCAAACACCTGAGCACTAAAAATGGAAACATGTTGCTGTACCTTCTAGCTTCATGCCGACGGTGAGGCACTTTTGGAAGCGGCAGTACGGGCAGCGCTTCCTCTGGGTCTTGTCAATCTGGCAGCTCTGGTTCTCTATACATGTGTAGCGCTTGTTGTTCTGGACGGTGCGCTTGAAGAAGCCCTGCGGAGAGAACCAATTAAGACGTCAACCTGCTTGACCCCTGCAATGCAACGGTAATTGGCCCATTCACACTCTCAGACAGATGGAAAGGGACAGACTTAATGCACACACACACACACACACACACACGCAGTGAAGTTTTGAAAGCTATACTCCAATTGATGTTGTGATGCTCTACAGACACACGCATATAAATCAGAGAATACACACTTTTTACAAATGAAACAAGCTTTGTGTTTGTAATACTTTTTGACTGAAGTCATATAAGGAAATTATTTATATCATACCTTAATTCATTCAGCTTTAAACATATATTCTCTACATACCTAATTTACTCACACTGTATTATAAACCAGTTTATAAAGGGAATAAAATCTAATTTGGGTCCTGTCAAAATTACTTTACTATTCTCAATATTCTCTATTCACGTAAAGGCTAAAATTTATGGGGAAAGCATCTTTTCAACTCTCCACTAAATTATTGAAAAATATGAGCACAGGAGTCCAAAAAATCCAATAAATTATATCCATAATTCACAGTTCCGGGATTACAGATATTCATACCTGCAATGTGGAATTAATTATTGGCAGCAGCAGTGGAAATCAAACGTAGGGAAGATTGTATTAACATATTCTAGATCCATAACCTAGGAGGAGAATCCTTAAACCTGGTCTTTAAAAAAATAAAATAAAATAAAAAAAGAACGTGCTGCTGTCAATATCTCACCAAACACAAATTTAATTGACAATCTGCATTGCCTGATCCGTCCCAAAAAAAAAAAAATGCTCTCGGTTTTGGATTATTGACCTCTCAGTGCTAAAAAAAAAAATCCATGCTTCAGAGAGAACTTTCTTTCCAATTTTCCACTTAGCACACAGCGTGTGCTATAAATATCTGAACCAAACAGGATTCAACCATGCTTTAAAAACTACACAATATCACTTCTGGAGATTAAGCGGATCTCACTGAAATGCTCTCATCTGACCTGCAGTTCAAACCAAGAGAAGGGCACTCATCAAGGCTCATTTTCATGTGTAAAGGGATGGCTGCAAGCAACTTCTTCCTGTTTCTGTTGCCATTACAAATAACACAGATCATTAGCCCCCCCAAAAAAGATCTACTAATTAACATAAAATCTGAAATCATGCTGTGAGGTAGCTATAAGACATTCATACAAATAATGTCTTAATTTATCACATAGCAGGGTATTCCTGACCTTGGAATTCCATCCTAAAAGACTGCAGTCTGCCCAAAACCAGCCACCAGGAAACAGATTTTACAACATGTCAAAAACCTGACCTAAAAGTCCAACAAAGAAGCAGGAAAAATATAATTCACATAATCACTTTATCTCCTCTGATCCCTGTCTCCTGTACGTGCTTTATTTGCTCAAATATATGCGCCAACTTTGAAGAAAAAAATAAAAAAATAATATATATATATATATATACATATATATATCCTTTTGACCTCAACTGGCTTTGCTCATATTTATTTTCCTTTTACTTCTGCAGATCATAAATATATCTTTTGATATGTGCACTGCAGCTCTGACACTTAACCTTCCTACTAGTTGCTTGTAATATCAGTATTTTAGGATTCAAGTCTCCCATCTGTATGAATAAAGGGGATGTGTGTGTGTGTATGTGTGTGTGTGTGTGTTTGTGTGTCTCCGTATGTGTTCGCGGAGGTGGCAGGATTATGAGGAGGTTAAAGAAAAGAATATTTACTTGTGTGATTCAATCTTTCTCTCGTGTGTGTGCGTGTGTGTGTGTGTGTGTGTGAGTGTCTCGGCTCAAAAGCTGGCAACCAAAGCTTAAAAAAGTCTCATCCTGATGAAAAAATGCGTCCTATTCAAAACTGCATTTTTGGGGTGGAAGGGCAGAGGTCGAAGGTAGTTGCAAATAAAGGATGATTCCATCTAAAAGCTCACAATGAAATTGTGACTAATGACATACCACAAACTCAGAAAATGTGAAGCTTACGCTGGTAGCGCATAACAAAATCTGAAACTAGACTTATTTTCATTTTAATAGAAAACTAAGAATAAAATGTAATTGCTGCTTTTTCCAGTTTTGTGCAGCTGTGTCCAGGGAGGAACCTTCACTACAGTGGAGATGGATTGCACTGCCTGTCTGATAGAGGATATTTAATGCCAATATGAGCCTGTAACATGTCAACGAACTGATATATCACTTCAGCCCTGATGATCATACGTTTACTGAACAGACTGCCTGCATCTTAGAGATAATCAATGACAAGCTTCAGGTAATTATCAGCATTATTAATGTTTCAACACGGACGTACAGCGCAGTGTAACAGACCTCTTCATCTACATCCTGCAAGTGTTTCAGCTTAACTGGGAAATGTGTTTGTGGATTGTTTCTGCAGCAGAGATGCCACTGACGACTCCCTTCAAGCAAGTGCTGAGCATCTCAAGGTCATAATATGGGATAAAATCTATAACATCTGCTTTGAATAATGACCACATAGGCAAGAAATGTGCACCGCCGCATCAATACTGTGAGCTGCAATTTTACACTGAATAGTGTTAACACAGAGACATTTGTCTTAGCTTAATTTTGTGCTGACAGCTTTACTGGACTAAGAAAAAACTTGGGCAATACCTATTAGCTTGGTGTTGAGGAGAACAGTGGAAATGGGCAGAAAGGAACAAATAGGTTGTTGATAGAGCTCAAATTAAGAGCAGCAACAGTTTGCTTAACAGTAGCCTCATTATTAACCTGCGTATGGAAACATTTTGCAACCAGACAGTGTTGCCGTGCTCTTAATGAACTTGTGATGAGAGTTTTAGACAGTAGGACATAGCCTTGTACAAACAGGTTCATTATGACTGTGTACTTTGCTTTCTGGGTTAAATCCTCCACCTCCACCTCCTGTGTTGGGTGGTTGCAAAAATCACACAACCCCCATCGAAACCCCTGTTTCATTTCCAAGCTTTTCACCGCTTTACAAAATCCTCTGATACTCACAGAAAAAGTTTTGTCTAAATGATCTTCATGCAAAACTGTAACTGCTATATAAAAAAAAGAAAAAGAAACATCCCCACGGATGAACAGAGAGGTTATACTGAGATAATGCGGCCATATAAATATAAAAGCTATAGTGTTACCATGTATGGAGTGTATTTTAATTTGTGCAATGCAAATAGGGCTGCACATGCAATATTCAAGGAAAATAATTACACTTAAGTATATAACAATCCAGCTTCACTGCAAACACACCTGCAGGTGATTATAATGCAGTCAACCCACTGTCAAGCCACACAACCTAATACTGACTGCAGGAACTCTATAATAATAACACCATTAATAATTAGGCAACTCTGACTGTGACCTCACTGCTAAAGACAATTTTAGACATTGGGAATATTTTATGTATCAAAGCAGATAAGGTCACCATACCCACACAACGCCACAGACACACTTTCTATCACTACGGAAATATTGTTGTAGGAAGAGTGCGGTGCTTTTTCCTTTTTGGGGGAAAGAGGGCACTAACCTTGCAGCTCTCGCAGGTCAGGAGTCCGTAGTGATACCCAGAAACTTTGTCTCCGCACACGGGGCACATCTCGTCCAGGTCTTCGTCATAAGAGTAGTCCATCATTTTTAACTGGGGGGCTGCGGAGGAGACACGGACACACACAGAGAGAAGTCTGTTGCTGTGCTGAGCAATCTCTTTTCCAAAAGCCCACTTTCATCCATCAAGGTGAACCACGGGGAACCACGCGACGCAACTGAATTAGAGTCTTTTTTTTTTCTTTCTTTCTTGTATTTCTGTTGGACTTTTAGATGTTTGATATGAAGAGGGGAAGATGACGAATAATCGATTTTGAAATGACTTGAGAGGACGCAACTATTTCTTTCTCCTTGTTACCTCCTTCTCTTCTTCTACATTCGTTGCAGACAGGAGCCAAAATAATAAATAATAAAAAAAAGCTCATGAAAGCGAGCCTCATAAATATGCATGCATCTAAGTCGTGAAATCGCTGGGGGAAATGGAGAGATATTAGAGTTAAGGATTGGAGGAGAAAATGTTACCGCCCACAGACAAATGAAGACACACAGAAAAGCCCTTATCTCTGCAGGCGAGGAGAAAAACATCCAAAACCAACTTGAACCAACATCATTTTTGCCCCTCGAAGAATCACCCGCAATGCTGTGTGGGGCGACAGCTTTGGTTTATTTCATGCTTTATATAGTAGTGCGAAACATTTAACGTGACGTTCTGCGTGCGCCGGGAAAAAATAGGTCCATTTTACACGTCGTCAGTTTAATGTGACATGATAATTTCTCTTGTTTCCAAAGCATTTCAGTAGTTATACAAAATGAAGAGTAAACACAGAATAGGCAGATTTTTTTTTAAATTCATTATTGCAATTTAAAATCGACGCAGAAAGTCCATCATATCTGCACATTTTTTCCACATTATTCTCTTATTAAGATTTAACACAGAGCATAGTACACGATAGGAATATTATTGCGGTGTATTTGTTGCACCCCCCCACCCCCTTTGCTTTGTGTATTAGAAATAGTTGCATTGATAAGACTGTGTGTGACAGCGCTAAGCAAACAGCCACACTGACATTTACAACAGTTACAAAAGCATTTATGGTTCTAATCATAAAAAGCAGCCAGGATCAAACAGGAAAGCCTCAGTGGATGTGGCTGTAAAAGTGGAAATATTTTGTCAACGAGACGCCTTCCAAGGCCTTCACACATATTACTGCTCTGCTTCAAAAACCCACTCATCTGCGCACTCAGACCTTTTAATTAGACATGATTTCTGGTTTGTTAACGCGTTGCCCTGCTGGGATCCGCGCTGCATATTTCCAGCTGAAGCAACAAGTTCCACCGAGCTGCCGTTTTTTTTCCCACATGCAGAAGCAACAAAGCAAACTCCATTGCCCAACTTTCTCCTGCTCTAAACTGCAAAAAAATTAGAGGATTTGTACAGGGCCTTTTCTCATGACGCGCGGCAGCTGCAGATTTGGGCACATTTTAAAGGAGAAAATAAACGTTATCGGGACAGTGGCTGCAGTTATGCAGTGGGTGAGGCCGTGGTAAATAGAAAATAAATTAGTACCTCCAGTTGGAAATTTTCCTAACGCCGCAAATAAAGAACATTTCTAGAAAAACGTTTTAGCCCTATATATTTTTCCCTTTAAATTTCACAATCTTTATGCTATAGTTATTACTGTGGGTCCACAGTTTAAGGAATTATAACAGCATAAGAAGCTGGTTTATGTCTATAGGCTACTCCAAAAGATACACATAATTTTTTTTAATGTAAAGATGTGATTAATCCAGCATCCCTGCCTCCACAGACAGTCAAGAGGTGTGCGCAGATGTCATGGCTTTAAGAAGATGCAGAAACACACCGGGCAGCACTCGGTCTCTCACCTGCTGCCATTTGCTCATGCAGTTTCCACACAGCTACAGCATGTGTCAAAAAAAAGACTCCAAAGAGAAGTCCCCCCCCCCCTTCATTCCGAGCTACCTTGTTTTTAACCCGTGTACAAGCAGATAACGGGCTCTCCAACAGCCACTCCTCGTCTTGTGAGTGTGTATTATCAGCGTCTCATAAACCGAGACCGGGCTAATTGATTGTCCGTTTATATGGCTATGGATTGACCTGAGAGGAGTTAGCTGGGGGAACGTGAGTTTATCTCGATAGAGGACTCATTCCCTCTTTAATTTTTTTTTTATCTGCTTCATGGTCTTTGTAGAAACAGATCAAGAAAAAAAAATTAATTTATACCAGAGGGAATTATAATAAATGTGAACCAATCTGTAAACCTAAAACTGGCCCGAGCAATCTCTCCTCAATCAAAGCTGCACGTTTTTGAATTCTTAAACCTCATTTCGCACATTTAAAGATCTAAAGCAAATTGTGCCCGCGATGCTTGACATTATTAATGAAATGTTAAAAAAAAAAATTAAAATTAAAAAAAGTCAACAAAGATACTGAAAAAAAAAAACATCCACGAGCACAGCATCGTAAAAGAAATATTTGGTGCCCCTTTTAAATTTAGTTCAACCTGATTTTTGTAATTTACTTCAATTTTTAGGCCAAAAATTGACAAACTACAACACAGAAATTTCTTAAGAACGTAACAAAAAAAATATTAGTTTGGATTTATTTTTCACACAATTGCTATAATTTCACAGTGTCAATAAAGTGATTTTTTAGGCTTATTAGACTAAAGTTAGCTGGCGCGAGGTCAAATATTTTTGTAGGGGGCAAATCACTAAATCAAACCTCCACATTTCTGCTCTGCGGACCTTTTGATAAATAGGCAACACGTTGTCTTAAATGCTCTTTATATAAAGACAAATTCTCGAGCTATTTCTGCGTATTAGTGGCACTGCTGAGACGAAGTCAAGTGGTTCGTCATAAAACCATACAAGTGACAAAGTTAAATAACCTACTCTCCCCTGCTCTGCCTCACTTGCATCAGGCGCCCGCACACTTCCAGTATGAGTGACAGCTGAGTACAACCATCGTTTGATCATGGGCCAAACATTAACATTTACATAGCACAGTAAAGACTGGGAAAAAATAGCAGAAACCTTTTTTTGAAACCACACTAAACACATTTCATAATCATCAATAAAATAGCGATCTCTGTAAAATAATGACCCACGTGATACACGTCTAATAATGTAATTTAACACGTTCATCATACAACAATAGCCTGTGTTGACAGTCGTCAGTAATTGAGCTGCATTTTCTGCAAAGATCTAGCTGGTTATGAGCGTGTTTAGAAGTTTTAGTGACATTGAGGAACGCGCCGAGGGCTTCCAGTCTGATAACGCTCTGTAAAGACACTGTAGCGAAAGCTTACGGATCTTGTGGTGTGAAGAGATTCAGAGGAATGGCAGGTCTTACCTTGCATGTTCCTTGGCATGTGCCCCTGTTCTCCATACGATCGAGAGAGTCCCAGGGATTCAGTCTCGACTTTGGGCAGCATGTCAGCGCTGCCGGCCTGAGCTGGAGACTCCGCACCGCTCGGCGGGACACCTGGACGTGAGAGGCACACGCTCCCAAACACACCTCAGCGTGAGCCAAATGTCTTTTCAGCTGTCTATTTTCTACTTTCTGTGTCTGTCTGTCTGTCTTCCAATTATCGGACCATGCTCTGAATACGAAGCCTGATTCCTACGAGTCAGACTGTCTCCAACCGGCCGGGCTGCATTGCCGCTCGGTGTGTGTGTCTGCTCTGATTCAACTTCACTAATTTAATTTCTCAAAATTGCATTCGCGCAAGAAAAAGCCGTAATAATAAGCAGAGCACAGGCGAGGGATTCCTTCGTTACTTGTTAAGGAGCAGTTGCGCGCAGAGTTAGGGAATCAGTCTCTTACTCAAACGACAAAACTGCACAGCGTCCGGAGTAAAAGACGATGGTAAGTTTCCCTTTAGCTTTTCCAAAAGTCTTTTTAGCGCGTCACCCATTAAAGCGGGACTGTCAGTGTAACTTTCAGCCTTTAGCAGTCGAGTACGCGCCGCCGGGGCCGCCCTCTCCTGTGCGTAAAGTAGGATTCGGTGTGTCGGTCGGACTGTCTGGAGATGTGGAGACCTCTCCTCCTCCTCCTCGCGGCTTTGTTTACTCCGCTTTCTCCAATCCGGGGCGCATGCGGTCGTCTGACATCATCTTTCACCGACCCAATCAGGCGAGGAGACCTGGAAACATCGCCTCAAACCCTCCAGTTCCATATCTCCAAAATCTCAGCTGTTTAATCCCCGTTAATGATGGACTTTAAAATCGGAGGGAGAACAAGGAAATCAAGCGAGGTGATGCAATTGTGCGTGAGAGCAGACTCCCCACGATCACACTCGCACACTTGCGCGCCAGTACGCACGCTTTTACAATGTACAAGTTTTTTGATAAAACTATTCATCTTTATATATCTGTTGCATGTATTTGATTGTGTTAATTAATTAACCCCTTTAATCAATTTTAGCATCACGTTATGTTCCCCTGTGGTCATAACACAACTCAATTAGACTTCAATGATCTCCTGATCTATAAAATGTCATAAAATATAATCAAATAAAACTTAACAGCATTTCTTTCTTTCTTTCTTTCTTTCTTTCTTTCTTTCTTTCTTTCTTTCTTTCTTTCTTTCTTTCTTTCTAATGCAGGTGAAGGACATAATAAATTCTGCATTACATCCATATATATTTGAAAAACGTATAATAATCTGTTTTTTGGGGTTGATTGTTCAATTTTGTGGAAAATGTGAGAAGCGCCGGCCTCGGGCTTAAAATGGCCTTTATTTGCGGATCAAATCACCCCCCTCACGCAATAAATTATACCTTTGCTTCTGAATTATTATCAGTAATTGGCTGAGCAGGGATCAATTAGTGATCTGACGTCAGACTCGGGCTATTTAGCCAATTCCAAATTACATACACAAAGACAAAAAATAATTATGCGGCTACGTCCCTGTAATGCCCCCCCCCCTTCCCTCCCTCCACCCGCTCCAACATACACAGGCACAGATAGGCAGATGCTTTAAACACAGTGTGTTCTTATCATCGGTCTGAGCCACTGAGGACGAGCGGGGGGGAGACACGGAAAAGACACGGGGCAGACCGCCAGACACACCTGAGGGGTCGCAGAGGGCGCGCTACACACACGCACACACACACACACACACACACGCACACACACACACACACACACACATACACACACACAGACACACAAACACACATACACGCACACACACACGCACACACACACAGACACACACACACACACATGCATGCACGAGCATACAGAAAAACACTACGATCACATAAAATAACATATTTAAAGAATTTAATATCATCTGTGAGACAATGGTATTAGTGTGGCACTATAGGAAGTAAAATAGAACACCAAGCATGTAAAATGTATTCATTATAAAATGAGTTTTCCTCTTCATTTTGTAATAAATTCCCAGCATTACCCTCTAAACCTTTGTTGAAAAGCAGGATGACTGAAATCTGATTATTCAAAACCAAGTACAATAAAAGTGTAAAAGCAAATGCTTTATCTAAACCTGTTGTGTTCATCCTTTCATTTCTACAGTGTCAGCCAAAATGCAATTCATTACAGATATGTGACCCCTAACACAATGTGGAGCTTTGGTAATCCAGTAAAGTTATATGATATTATCATTGGGAGATTAAAGCATCATACTCACGCTCATTGAGTATTTTATAGGCTATGTTACATGTTTTTGAAATGTCTCTTTTCAAATATCCTCATATGGATTTCAGTCATTTCAATCAAACGTGTTTTTCTAAAAGTTTGATTAAGACAGCACATGGCTATTACTTGAATCCACCAGAAATGAATGTTAACATGTGCTTTGTGCTACAAATACAGCATCATCACTTGCAGCTGGTTTACGTCAGGTTTCCATACGAGTCAATACACAGTCAGTGTGCAGGTCCTCTGTAGAACTGACTGATCTTGATGTCAGTCTTCCTCCCTTTTTTTTTTTTATTTTAAATACACTCCTCCCCACTCTCACTGCCAACACACACACACACACACACACACACACACACACACACACACACAGAAAGTTCCCACCACTGTTTCTTTGGCATCTCTTTACTGAAAATGTCACATTTCACCCCTGTTGACTAATTTCATTCATGTCTCTTGGAACAAAAGGGCCATTTATTTGCAGTAATGGCAATACATTATAGAAACAAAATAACATAGAATGATATGAAACAAACTAAACTTGCTTTGAACTTTGATTTAGAAAATAATTGAGTTCTTCTCCTGTTTATCTGTAATCACCTGGCCTCCCTTCATACCCATGTACACAGATTCTTTTTTATCATCATCTGGTGACCAGCACATCAACCACAATGTTGACAGAGTGCAGGAGGCTCCACTAACCAGCATTATACTATTAATGCTGGCCTGTGATTGGTTTAAGCAGGTTACTTTCAGGCTTTGGTGGGGGTGGAGTAAGAGAATGACAAGAGAGGACAAGGGGGTGGGGGGTGGGAAAGGTGGTCAGGTTATAAAATGACACAGACACTGATAAGAGCTTCTCTGGCAATGTAGCACTGGTGGAATGATTAACCTGTATGGAGACACACACACACACACACACACACACACACACACACACACACACACACACACACACACACACAGAAAGAGAGAGACATAGTGTGGTGCTGTGGGGGAAAGTATGGGACACAGAGGAAGAAGGAGAGAATAAAAGACACAAAAAGACAAACATCACAAGGTTTGTTTGTTATTCACAACTAAAATAAAGTTACAGGAACTGAAAAATGAAAATGAACTGAAACACAGAAACAGAGAGAGAAAGAGAGAGAGAGAGAGAGAGAGAGAGAGAGAGAGAGAGAGAGAGAGAGGTAAGTGTACTTTACTGACACTGGGTCTTAACAGTTTGAGGTGGTAAAAGTCACTTTAAAACTGAGGTCATGCCGACACCACAACTCAAACTTTGGACTAATCCTTAGCCTCAGACACTTCTAATTCTAGATTTATCTGATTGGCACACACACATACGCTCACACAAACACACACACACACACACACACACACACACACACACACACACACACACACACACACACACAC
>NW_019525382.1:15822-16174 GCF_002814215.2 Seriola lalandi dorsalis | reverse complement strand
CAGAAGTGATTGTGAATCAGTTTCACCAGCTTTGGTACAAATGAAAGTGACAACAGGTGCAGTGGAGAGGCAAGAGCAAGACAACCTCCAAAAAGGGAATGGTTTTGCATGTGGTGGCCACAGACAGTTGCTCTCACCTGATTCTTCCTGACTGATTCTTCTCTTGTTTTGTGTTTTGCTAGTGTCCCTGTCACTACTGGTAGCATGAGGCGGTACCTGCAGCCCAATCAGGTTGCACAGGTAGTCCAGCTCCTCCAGGAGATCACATCCATACATGCTGTCACAAGAAGGTTTGATGCATCTCCCAGCACAGTCTCAAGAGCATGGAGGAGATACCAGGAGACCGCCCGTT
>NW_019525382.1:13522-14223 GCF_002814215.2 Seriola lalandi dorsalis | reverse complement strand
AGATATTGGGAGTAATTTAAATTTTTATCATTAAAATTCCAGGTAATTGATGATTGAAGATTAGGTTAATATTATGTTTTCAATGGCAATTTATTATATTTGTAAACATTTGGATGTAATTTTACATTCAATGTGAGGTATTAATTTACAGATTGCTGTCCATGATAAAATTACAGAAATCACCAGTCATTCAAAGTGCACATTTTCCAGCCTGCTTCAGACAATGCCGAGGTTAAAGACTAATTATTAAAAACCAAGATGTGTTGCGTGAGCAGATGCTGCTAACTGCTGTAACTGAACTTTTGTTGTGTAATTGTAACAATGAGCATTCAAACACATCAAACTAACTATATATTAACAACACACGCAAAAACAGACAAATTTTGCACGGGCACTGTGTAAATGGCAGTTAATTTCGTTTATAAGTTATGCCACTTTACTTTTGTACTTTTATTTTGAAGAGCACCACTTATTTTGTAACTTCCTGTTATCGAAGACACTAGACTTCCTGCTCCCGTCTCAGTAAAAACAACATGCTCACGATGCTAAAGAACTGGTAAAACATGCAAACAAACTATTAACATGTGGTATCTTGTGTTGACACTTGTGAACGGTCATTTTGTCATGTTGTCAGAAGGTGTTGAAATGCCAGTGGTGAATGGAGGAGAGAATAAAAGTCGAACACCAGTCGAAGCTCTCTG
>NW_019525382.1:6111-11132 GCF_002814215.2 Seriola lalandi dorsalis | reverse complement strand
CCTGTCTCTTAAAAAGCGGAACCTGGACTGATGAGAGCCGTGTATTCTGCCTTGTACCCTGAGTGTGTGTGTAGGATGCTTGAGCCTCTGGTGAGTAAACTTTATCGATAAAAGTCCGGTAAATGGAGTTGAAATGTTGAAATGTGCATCTGCTAATGGTAATATGGATAAACGAGGCAGTAAATTCATGCATTGTTGTGTTTAAAAAGAAAAAAGTTTTATATTACAGTGTTTTATTTACATTTACCCTCACTCCGTGTTTTTTTTCTGAGAGTGAGTGGCGGGAAAAAGAAAGATGAATGGAGAGAAATGTTCAGCCATTTTTGCATTTTGTCTCATGTTAATACTGAGAAATGTGTTCAGTTCATTTAAAGGACAGTTAACAGTAGTTAAAATTATTTTTAAAATACAGTGTTATAATGTACATGTATAAATATGTGTGTTAATATGCATTTATTTACATTTAAAGGTATATTTTGTTTACATGAATATTACAGTAACCCTCTTTTGGCCTTTATAGGCCGGGTCTTTTTCTTTGGATGGATTCTTGAGGTTGAGATGTGCATGAAGACTTCATCTTCTTCTGCTGGGATGTCTCCTACTCTGTAAAGTATAGTTGTGGCGAGCCACCCAAAACAGAGACTGTGATTCATTCAGTGACTGGGTTTATGGAAAGCTGTTGTTGATATCTCATGTTTTTGCTGAAGATTTAAATTTATTCTCTTTATTTATAAATTTTTTTTATTATTTTCTTTTCTTTAGTCAACACAATACAACTCACTTAAAACTTACCTCTTGGTCGTGTGAATTCTTTACTCTGTCACTTAATGCACATTGCTAGTACCCCTTTCTCCTGTAGCGATCTAGACTTCTGATTTTCTGGTCCACGAGGCAATTACTGCACTGAAAATAAACATACTGTATCTCCCAGTCTTTATCATCCAACAGTTCGAGCTGAGGCAGGTTACAAATGCCTCTCCCTTTCAAAGGCAACAGCCCGCCCAACCTGCCAAACAACAAAAGGTTAGCCACGGTTCGCCTACAGTGTCTCAAGAGAAAATTAAAGGCCAACAAACAATACTGTGATCAATACAAAACATTCATGGAGGAAACCATCAACAAAGGTGATGCAGAGCCTGCCCCTACAACATCTGAGGGACAGACAGAGTGGTACCTGCCGCATCACGGCATCTATCACCCCAGAAAACCGGATAAGTTGAGAGTCGTTTTTGACTGTTCTGCCAAATTCCATGCTGTTTCTCTAAACGACGCTCTGCTAACTGGTCCTGATCTAATCAATCCTTTGATAGGAGTACTTTGCAGATTCAGGAAGGAAGCTGTAGCCATCATCTGTAACATTGAAAGAATGTTTCATCAATTCTCTGTTACCTCTGAATCCAGGAATTATCTGAAGTTCCTCTGGTGGAAAGGTGGTGATCTGGAGAAGGAACCTCAGGAGTACAGGATGGCGGTTCATCTCTTCGGAGCCGCTTCGTCTCCAGGATGCGGCAATTTTGGGTTGAAGCATCTAGCACGACAACACAAAACTGACTATCCCATGGCTTCAACTTTTGTGGAGAAAAAATTTTACGTTGATGACAGTTTAGTCAGCGTTTCATCAGTCGAGGAAGCCAAGAAACTGATCACTGAGTCTCAAGAGTTGTGCAAAAGAGGAGGCCTACGCCTTCACAAATTCAACTCAAATGAAGAAGCAGCACTCTCTTGCTTAGATCCCTCTGAAAGAGCAGCAAACATTGAGCCTCTAGGTTTTGATCCAGCCTCAGCAGAACATGCAGTCGGCATTCAATGGTCGATAAAGGACGACACTTTCAGCTTTAACATCAGCTTGAAAGATCAGCCTTCAACTCGTCGTGGATCGTGGACCTCGATCCGCTCGGATTCATCGCTCCATTCAGCCTAAGTGGAAAACGTATCCTTCAAGAGCTTTGTCACAGAGGCATCGGATGGGATGACCCACTCCCGGAAGATATAAAGCCACGGTGGGAGGAATGGAGTTACACCATTTTTCAGATGCCAGCTGCGTAGGATATGGTGCATGTTCTTACCTCAGGTACAAAAATGATAAGGATGAAGTCCATTGCAGTCTTGTGATGGCAAAAGCAAGGGTCGCACCCTCAAAGGTCACAAGTATCCCAAGACTTGAACTCACAGCAGCAGTGGTTGCTGCAAAAGTAAGCGTCATGTTAAAGGGTGAGCTTGACATGAAAATTGATCAAGAATTTTTCTGGACTGATTCACAAGTTGTGCTTGGGTACATCAACAATGATGCCCGTAGGTTCCACATATTTGTTGCAAACCATGTTCAGCTGATTAGAGATAACAGTAATCCCAGTCAGTGGTATTATGTGGATACCTCAGAAAACCTGCAGATCACGCATCCCGAGGTCTTCATGCTTCAGACATTCACTCAACGAACTGGCTACGAGGACCAAAGTTTCTCTGGGAGCGTAACTTACATCTAACACCCAGCACTCCAGCAGAATTGCTCGTCGGTGATCCTGAAGTCAAGACAATTCAGGTGCTTGCAACCGAAGCCAATAATTGCAACGACATCCTCCCTAGAAATCATTGGCAACTAGGACGAGTGGTGGAGACTGTTCAAGACAGTGACGGCTTAGTCCAGCGAGTCAAAGTGCAAGTAGGAGAGCGAAAGTCTCAAAGAAGACAAGATTTCCCCTCCAAACCCTCAGTTATTGAGAGACCAGTTCAAAAACTAGTTCTTCTTCTTGAAAATTGATAAGAACAAACCACAACAGTTATGTGCACACTGCTTTAGTGATATGATGTGGTACAAATCATTTGTATACCTCGCTTTAATGTAAAGTAATTCATTTATTAGAGTCAAGAAATCCTGTACAATTCATTTGCTCTTAGTGTATTTGCCCATTCATTGTAGCAGCATTTGGTGGAAGTGTAAATGGCAGTTAATTTCGTTTATAAGTTATGCCACTTTACTTTTGTACTTTTATTTTGAAGAGCACCACTTATTTTGTAACTTCCTGTTATCGAAGACACTAGACCAGGGGTCCCCAAACTTTTTCCTGTGAGGGCCACATAACTTTTCCCTTCTCTGATGGGGGGCCGGGCTCAGTTTGTAACAGAAAAAGTGTGACAATCGCAGGGGTGCCTAAACGTAAAAATGTATTGTTTTCCAGAAAGCCACACATAACCAAATAACCCTTTCCGGGTTCTTCACAGAAAAAAAAGTCAGGAAATAAATAATAACACTATTAATGAAATAAATAATAATAGTTCAGGGGGCCGGGCCAAATGTGGGGGCGGGCCGTATCCGGCCCGCGGGCCTTAGTTTGGGGACCACTGCACTAGACTTTCTGCTCCCGTCTCGGTGAAAACAACATGCTCACGATGCTAAAGAACTGGTAAAACATGCAAACAAACTATTAACATGTGGTATCTTGTGTTGACACTTGTGAACAGTCATTTTATCGTGGTTCACTCCGTGTTTTTGTGTCATGGTATTTCTCATGTAAGGACTATTACTGCGAGGTGTGTGTGCGAGAAAGACGGGCTGCTGGCAGGCTGAGCTCAAACTTAGCGCCCTTGGAAGCAGAAGTAGGTAGGAGGAAACTAACGGTGTATTCATCATAAAAGAGTGGTTCATTTTATTAAAACTGAGAGAAACTGTCATTATTTTATTTAATAAGAGCTGCAACTCATAGCAGTTTAAAAACGGTAAATTCATGTAAAAATGTATTTTTTAAGTTTAAAATGTGAACATGATTTCTATGTATTATTTACTGAAATCTGGTACCATGGCATTTGTATTTCTGTCCACTTTCATAGTTTTCACAGTGTCAGAAGGTGTTGAAATGCCAGTGGTGAATGGAGGAGAGAATAAAAGTCGAACACCAGTCGAAGCTCTCTGCATCTTGTGTGGTAATTCCAAGTGGGCCGCTACACAATGCACTAAACAAAGTCAAATTTTCACCAAAAAAAAAAAAGTCAGGGTTTGTCCAAGGGGAGGCCTACAATTTGAAAACCCCTGTTCTGAGAATTAGAAGCATCAACACCTTCAGAAACTTTGGTGGACAGAAGATTAATCTCCCGTTTACTGTATTAACATATATACTACATAATGTAGAATTCAAAAACAAATTGTAACATGATATACAGAACCGAATAAAGATTTTGCAAACATTTTTTCTTTGTAAAATATCACAAATTCTGCAAAAAAAAAAATTTTTTTTCAACAAAAATCTAAAATTTTTCAACAAAGTAAAAAATGTTCATAGAAAAGTCAAATAGGAGGGGACTCTTTCCAGGCTTTGTCCGAGGGGAAGGCCACTTCAAAACCCCTGCCTCTATGAGACTGCCAACATGTAACATAGAATCCAAAAATTGACAAACTTGGGACTTTTAACATGATACACAGAACTGACTTGGTACATTGTGCATGTTAGACTTAAAACCATGAAAACCTTCCGAAATGTCAGGATGGCAGTTCCCTGGGGTCCCTGACTTCTGGGTCTGTCTGGATCTCTTCCAGAAGTTCTCCCAGACAAAAAATCTAATAAATGTAATTATGCCAATTTCTTTTTGTCCTTCATAATTAGGGATGGGAATTGATAAGCTCTTTAATTGTGTCTTTAATTGTCTTAAAATTCATTTTTAAAATTAATTTGCAAAAAAAATTAAATCAAACATTAAGCTTGTTGTAGCCATACTTGCTTTATCTCGCAAGAATACACGCAAGACTTTGACTGTAATAATGATAATGAGGCGCACGCTGATTGATGGACCACACTGTAGACACCGATATAGTGAATAGCCCTTTTGGTAAATAAGCACTATTGTGAATTGTGTAATGTAGTTATCTGTCATGCCTCCTTAGATATACTTTTACAGTCTGAAAATGTTTGTTGTATGTGGACTGCTACAGGTGTTCAATGTCAGTACTAGTCAGATATTTTAATAGATGCTGACAAAGTAAATAATTTTTCTCCATGTTTTGAGCAGAGATGCTCATCATGACATCTTCC
>NW_019525382.1:0-1289 GCF_002814215.2 Seriola lalandi dorsalis | reverse complement strand
TATGTAAAAACAGTTCCTGTCTTTTTGAGAGAGCAGAAGTTTTCCTCCGTTTTATAGTTTGAATCACATTTCTACGTGCAGGTATGAGAGAGCTGGGTGACTCAGAAAAAAGGTGCAATTTTGTAGAAAAAAGGTGGGTTTCTAAAGAAAATTCCAATGCATTTATTTCCAGTTTTTTGGGAATAACTTTGGGAAAAATTTGAATTTTAACACCAAAAGTCATAGCACCCCTTTTGGGATCAAGACGCACGTTTTGATGTATATATTACCGGGGTTTTCTCAAAGCTGCGGGACGAGTTACGCGCCGAAATTTGGCGGAAGAATAATAAACCTGAGGCACTCCTCTCAGCTATTCTAGCTGTAGAGGAGTGCCTCGGAGCTGAGCACCCGTGGCACTAATAAGTCCGGACACCTATGCTAATCACTACAGAGCCGATATTTAGTCCGAATTTTACCGACTTGACTTTACAGACAGCTAAAACGCCTTTAAAGTATAATACATTTAACACGGTGGCTCTAATCAATGTCACACGACGATACCAAGCAGAAGAATTGCATACAATCTGTACCCAGCTATACCCGGCTGCGTGTCGACGACGCTAAACGTTAGCCACGTTAGCTGCCATGCTAACAACACACGCAACAGACTTTCATGAACATACACTAAAGCAACATAAAATTGTAAAACTTACAGCTCCCAAGTCCAAAGTTGGGTCACGGACAGTCGGTACTGATCCAATCTTTATTTTGAGACTTGTAGCAAATCCTGCATTGTACTGGCCCTCGTTGAGAAAGCAGTCCGAGGTGAAATGGTTAGCACACACGTACAACACTTGCGGAGTTGGAGCGGGTACATTTCCATCAAAAAATAAATTAATCCACTGAGTCTTCAGATCCTCGGGCGTAGGGGTTAAAAAAAGACTTCTGTGTTGGTTTGTGCAGCCAACAACAAAGCAACTACTGCGTTTCGCTCGTACCTTCGACATTGTTCTACCGAAAGCTAGTGTTCGCGAGGGAAGTAACGATAGCGTCTGCAAGGCGGACTCAGTGGGAGGAACACACACCTAGCTCGGGGAGTGTCACCCACCCGGGGGAAGGTGGCATCGCCCTTCTTGACGACATCAGGGGAAAATCTCCAATTCGCCCGTTTGAGCACACATCTCCTGAAAGGTGGAGAAAGCAAAAGACGGAGAGGATTGACTTTTCTCATGTTTGGGGGGTTCGTAGACATGCCAGGGACACATACTACTGATAGAAAACCATGGAAAAGTGCATTTTGCATAATATGT
>NW_019525380.1:279497-281307 GCF_002814215.2 Seriola lalandi dorsalis | reverse complement strand
TGACTTTTTATGCCTTACTATACTATGACATGTTTATGACTTTTTATGCCTTACTATACTATGGCTTTTTATGCCTTACTATACTATGACGTTTTTGTGACTTTTTATGCCTTACTATACTATGACTTTTTATGCCTTACTATACCAAGACGTTTTTATGACTTTTTATGCCTTACTATACCAAGACGCTTTTATGACTTTTTATGCCGTACTATACTATAACGTTTTTATGACTTTATATGCCTTACTATACTATGACTTTTTGTGACTTACTATACTATGATGTTTTTATGACTTTTTATGCCTTACTATACTATGACTTTTTATGCTTTACTATACTATGGCTTTTTATGCCTTACTATACTATGATTTTTATGCCTTACTTTACTATGACGTTTTTATGACTTTTTTTGCCTTACTACACTATGGCTTTTTATGCCTTACTATACTATGACGTTTTTATGACTTTTTTATGCCTCAATATACTATGACTTTTTATGCCTTACTATACTATGACGTTTTTATGACTTTTTATGCCTTACTATACTATGATTTTTTCTGCCTTTTTAAGCCTTACTATACAATGACTTTTTATGCCTTACCATACTATGACTTTTTATACCTTACTATACTATTACGTTTTTGTGACATTTTATGACGTACTATACTATTACGTTTTTATGACTTTTATGCCTTACTATACTATGACTTTTTATGCCTTACTATACTATGAGGTTTTTATAACTTTTTATGCCTTACTATACTATGTCGTTTTTATGAGGTTTTTATGCCTTACTACAATATGAGTTTTTATGCCTTACTATACTATGATTTTTCATGCCTTACTATAATATTATTATTTATGCCTTACTATACTATGACGTTTTTATTTCTCAATATACTATGACTTTTTATGCCCTACTATACTATGTTTTTTATGCCTTACTATACCAAGACGTTTTTATGACTTTTTATGCCTTACTATACCAAGACGCTTTTATGACTTTTTATGCCGTACTATACTATAACGTTTTTATGACTTTATATGCCTTACTATACTATGACTTTTTGTGACTTACTATACTATGATGTTTTTATGACTTTTTATGCCTTACTATACTATGACTTTTTATGCTTTACTATACTATGACGTTTTTTATGCCTTACTATATACTATGACGTTTCTATGACTTTTTATGCCTTACTATACTATGACATTTTTATGACTTTTTTTGCCTTACTATACTATGACGTTTTTATGACTTTTTATACCTTACTAAACTATAATTTTAATGCCTTACTTTACTATGGTTTTTATGACTTACTATACTATGTCGTTTCTATGACTTTTTATGCCTTATTATACTATGACGTTTTTATGACTTTTTATGTCTTACTATACTATGACTTTTTTATGACTTTTAATGCCTTACTATACTATGACTTTTTTATGACTTTTAATGCCTCACTATACTATGACTTTTTATGCCTTACTATAATATTATTTTTTATGCCATACTATACTATGACGTTTCTATGACTTTTTATGCCTTATTATACTATGACGATTTTATGACTTTTTTTGCCTTACTATACTATGACGTTTTTATGACTTTTATGCCTTACTATACTATGACTTTTTATGCCTTACTATACTATGAGGTTTTTATAACTTTTTATGCCTTACTATACTATGTCGTTTTTATGAGGTTTTTATGCCTTACTACAATATGAGTATTTATGCCTTACTATACTATGATTTTTCATGCCTTACTATACTATTATTATTTATGCCTTACCATACTATGAC
>NW_019525380.1:273245-276344 GCF_002814215.2 Seriola lalandi dorsalis | reverse complement strand
TACACGATGACTTTTTATGCCTTACTATACTATGACGTTTTTATGACTTTTAATGCCTTACTATACTATGACGTTTTTATGACTTTTTATGCCTTACTATACTATGACTTTTTATGCCTTACTGTACTATGACGTTTTTATGACTTTTTATACCTTAATATATTATGAAGTTTTTATGACTTTTTTTGCCTTACTATACTATGACGTTTTTATGACTTTTTATGCCTTACTATAATATAATTTTAATGCCTTACTTTACTATGGTTTTTATGACTTTTAATGCCTCACTATACTATGACTTTTTATGCCTTACTATACTATTATTTTTTATGCCTTACTATATACTATGACGTTTCTATGACTTTTTATGCCTTATTATACTATGACGATTTTATGACTTTTTATGCCTCAATATACTATGACTTTTTATGCCTTACTATACTATGATTTTTCATGCCTTACTATGACATGTCGTTTTTATGACTTTTTATGCCTTACTACACTATGGCTTTTTATGCCTTACTATACTATGATTTTTATGCCTTACTTTACTATGACGTTTTTATGACTTTTTATGCCTTACTATACTATGTCGTTTTTATGAGTTTTTATGCCTCACTATACTATTGTTTTTTATGCCTTACTATACTATGACGTTTCTATGACTTTTTATGCCTTAATATACTATGACATTTTTATGACTTTTTATGCCTTCCTATACTATGACGTTTTTATGAATTATTATGCCTCACTATACTATGACGTTTTTATGACTTTTTATACCTTACTATACTATGATTTTTATGTCTTACTTTACTATGACGTTTTTATGACTTTTTATGCCTTACTATACTATGACTTTTTATGCCTTAATATACTATGACTTTTTATGCCTTACTATACTATGACGTTTTTATGACTTTTTATGCCTTACTATACTATGATTTTTTCTGCCTTTTTAAGCCTTACTATACAATGACTTTTTATGCCTTACCATACTATGACTTTTTATACCTTACTATACTATGACGTTTTTATGACTTTTATGCCTTACTATACTATGACTTTTTATGCCTTACTATACCAAGACGTTTTTATTACTTTTTATGCCTTATGACGTTTTTATGACTTTTTATGCCTTACTATACTATGACTTTTTGTGCCTTACTATACTATGACGTTTTTATGACTTAATATACGATGACGATTTTATGACTTTTTATGCCTTATTATACTATGTCGTTTTTTATGCCTTGCTATATGCTATGTTGTTTTTACAACATTTTTTATACCTTACTATAAGTATGACGTTTTTCAAGCCTTGCTATACTATGTCGTTTTTATCACATTTAGTAAACTGTAGTATACTGTTACGGTTTGTGGTAAGTAGTGGTGGACCCAAAATGCAGCCAACACTTGGGAGAAAGTGAAAAATGTTTAATAATCAGAAGAACTTACAAAACTTGTGAACCAACTGAACAGGAAGCCAAAGCACGATATAACACTGGGCACTAAGCAGAAAGCTCAAAGCACAAGGAAACACAGGGGACTTGAACAGGCGACGTGAACCGATGAGGACAAACCCAGACAAACAGATGAACCGACATAGACAAAGGGGAGCACAAAGACTATATAGACAAGGGAGGCAAGAGTGATTGAACACAGGTGAAACACATTAGGGCAGGGCAGACAATCACCACACAGAAAACAGGACCAAGACAGGAAGCAAAACACTGAGACACACATGGAAACCAATTACAAAATAAAACAGGAAGTGCACAGGGAAACAGAGCACAAGACAAGGAAGACTAAACTAGACACTAGAAATACCCAAACCAGAAATATTCAAACCAAAAATACTCAAAACCCAGAAGAGAAACCCAAAACACAGAAAACTAAATCACCCCCCTTAAGGGATGGCTTCCAGACGACCCCAGGGCGGGAGGAGGGGGTCCGGAGGAGGGACACAAGGGACAAAACAGGGCAACTCAGGTGGACGGCTCGGAGGCCTTATGGACAGGCCGGGCAGTTCAGTGGGGTGACCCGGAGGTCGGGCAAACGGACGAGCCGTTCTGGAGGCCGGCGGCGAAGACGGGGTCCCTCCGGAGGTCGAGCCAGAGGATGGCGTCGCCCCTCTGGAGGGTGACAGGAGCCGACTGGGTACCAGGGGCAGGAGGAAGCTGGGCTGCCGACAGAACACGAGAAGCAGGTATCAGCCGGACCACTGACTGGGAACCAGAGTCAGGAGTCAGCTGGACCGCCGACAGGACAAGATGAGCAGGGATCGGCCGGACCATTGACTGTGAACCAGAATCAGGAGTCAGCTGGGCCACCGAAGGCGGCACAGAGTCAGGGACCACCGGAGGCAGCACGGAGGCAGAGACCACCGGAGGCGGCGCCCTGGCAGGAGTCAACGACACAAGGAAAACGAGCCAAAACGCTGTGACTAGAAACGCAGACGATCTGACAAAGACACACAGGGAGAGGAGGGGTATAAATACACACAGGGAGAGGGGATAATGAGACACAGGTGAAGACAATGAACAATCACACACACAGGGAGTCGAGACACTGAGAACAAACACAAACAGGAAGTGAGGGGATCCAAATAAAATAAAACAGGAAGTGGAAAAACTAAACAACTTAATGGGACAGTATACTATGACATTTTTCATACCTTACTATACTATGACGTTTTTATGATATTTTTTATACCTTGCTATACTATGACATTTTTAATGCCATAATATACTATGACGTTTTTATAACATTTTTCATGCCTTACTATACTTTTTTTTATTGCCTTACAGCACTATTGTTTTTATGACATTTTTTAAACCATACTATACTATGACGTTTTCATGACATTTTTTTTACCTTGCTATACTATTACGTTTTTCATGCCATACTATACTATGGTGTTTTTATATTTTTTCTACCTTTCTATACTATATTTTTAATGCCATAGTATACTATGACGTTTTTATGACATTGTTTAAATCATAAAATACTATGATGTTTTTATGACATTGTTTAAATCATAATATACTATGACGTTTTTATGACATTTTTCATGCCTTACTATACTGTTTTTTATGC
>NW_019525380.1:208792-273107 GCF_002814215.2 Seriola lalandi dorsalis | reverse complement strand
AAGTCAATATACTATAAGATTTTTATATTGGCCATATTTATAATATGATGTTTTTATGCTTTACTATACTATGTTTCTTATGCCTTACTATACTATGTGTTACGTATTTGTCAGAACTGATGTTGGACCCCAGAGTAGAGACAGAGATACAGAACACTCCAGCAATAACAGTCCAAGGGAGTTTATTGGGGAGAAGGCAATGGTGATGGTGAATGTGGAGGGGGAGTGCTTCTGGGGAATCCAGGTGGCTGGAGAGAACATGAGACAGGAGTATGGAGGACACAGGAGGCCAGAGGTAGTTGAGTAACACACTCTTGAAACACGAGGGACGGTTGGAGACCAAAAGCCGGTAGGTGGCGTGGTGTGGCGACAGCGGAGTGTGGCAGGATCAGCAGTCCACAAATCAGGAAGTCTTCTAGAGCACAGAACAAAGAGTTAATACAGGCAAAACACCAGGAAGATCACTGAATCAGAAGATAACCCTGCAGTCACTTTAACTAATCAGAGCGGCCGAGAGAATGGATGGATGGCCGGGGTACATATACAGATGATGAGTGATAGATTGCAGGTATGGTGGTGAGTTGCTGTCCAGACCATGCCTCTGCTAAGTCAGCTGATGTCAGGGAAAGCACACAGACACATACTCAGGGAAGGGAGGACAAACAGGAAAAGGGAAAACACTGGGAAACACAGCTGGGACTGATACTATGTTGTTTTTATGCCTTACTGTGAACTTATGATGTTCTCATGATTTACTATACTATGTCGTTGCTATGACGTTTTTATGACTTTGTATACTATGTTGTTTTTATGACTTACTATTAGTGCAGAAGGTAAGCTTGTATATGGAAGGTATTGTGAATTTTATGACTAAAGCTTGAAACTTTCTCCAGTGTTTCTATAAACAATGAAGTTTATTTTCAGACGTGGAGGCATTTCACATGTGACCTCTGGGACAGGGCAGAGTCCCCTGGAGTAATGAGTGTGGTCCAGACCAAACTGGCACGCTAGCTTCTGATTAGAATGTTCGCTAACGTCCTAGCTAGTCATGTAATTCCATAGAACACACAACAGAAGTTGTCAGTGTTTTTAACAAGCTGTAGCTACCTTAACACATGGTCTGCAATCCCCCTGCAAAATTGTACCTCTAAGCAATATTATGATAAACGGCCACAGCAGCAAATACCTCCCAAGGTCACCAAAGGTCAGATACAAATTGCCTCCACACCTGAAATAAAACCTTTCGGGTATGTAGAGTATATGCTGAAACTTTCATGCTTTAGTCATAAAATGCACAATTGTTTTGCCACACTTATACTGTCACTGCCACTGTCTGTACAGTACAAGCTTTTTTAGTTAGTCTCGTGGAGAAGGTTTAATCTTTTTCAATCCTGTCAAATCCTCCTCTGGATCCACAGAAAACATTCAAGGAAATAGAAATAATGTTCGCTAACGTCCTAGCTAGTCATGTAATTCCATAGAACACACAACAGAAGTTGTCAGTGTTTTTAACAAGCTGTAGCTACCTTAACACATGGTCTGCAATCCCCCTGCAAAATTGTACCTCTAAGCAATATTATGATAAACGGCCACAGCAGCAAATACCTCCCAAGGTCACCAAAGGTCAGATACAAATTGCCTCCACACCTGAAATAAAACCTTTCGGGTATGTAGAGTATATGCTGAAACTTTCATGCTTTAGTCATAAAATGCACAATTGTTTTGCCACACTTATACTGTCACTGCCACTGTCTGTACAGTACAAGCTTTTTTAGTTAGTCTCGTGGAGAAGGTTTAATCTTTTTCAATCCTGTCAAATCCTCCTCTGGATCCACAGAAAACATTCAAGGAAATAGAAATATTGGTGTAACTACAATCTGTTACAGGCTTTTGTCAACAAGGTCTGAATTTAAGAGATGGTTACATTCTCAGTTTTCATTTCATATATTTCAGATTTGTTACATACAATATAAAGATCATGCAGTACATCATATCACACTGTCAGTTTGACAAGAAACCTTTGTAACTGCAATTTTTCCACAGTAAGAACCAGGTAAAAATGTATTTGACAAGGGGAATAAAGATTAAAAAAATGACAAATTTTCCTCGAGTCAGCACTCTGATAGATGATTAGTTCTCTCTGGAGTTCTGACAGACTTTATGATTTGTAATTTCAACTGAATGAATCTTTTTCTTGTGAAGACAGTTGGACAGTGCATTGTTTGAGGAAATGGTATAGCCCCAGTTCTTTTCACAGGGGAAGGCTGATTAAAACCTTGAGTGTCCACATGGGCTGCAGTCAAGTGCAAGACCACGCCAAGTCTGGTGCATGGGTGGAAACTGCCGTGCAGTCGAGGATCAGGACTGAGTTGAAAGTAATTTGACTATCCAACCCAACTCGTCAGAAAACAATTCAGCTGGTCTCCTGCAGCACTGGCTATTATCCACACAATCATGTGGACTTTCAACACTGTCCACAATGACATTACAATGAACTCCGCCAGTGTAGTCTATTTCGGTCAGCAGACTAAGAGTGAAAAAGCTCCACACACTGACTCTCTCCAGAGGAGGAATGTGCAGCTGCAGAATTATATCAGAATAAAATACAGTGTCTGTGTTTAATGTAATAAACATGGAATGTGTCACCCTGCACACTGGTTGCTCTTTTATGTGGTTTTAACTTCTTCTTTTTTTTTAACAGTTGAGTTCTTTGGAGTTGAAGCATAAGCTCCCTCAAAGTTTGACAGCGAGTGCATCGTCTGCTGGAATATTTTATTCTGTGTGGCATTTAAGAAAGAATTGTTTGATTATTTCACTATGAAAGTTTTTAAAAAGATTTTTTTTTTTTTTTATCTTTGTCATGTCTTGTCTGTTTTTAGTGGATGAGATTATTAAGTGACATGTAACATACTGTTATAATAATTTGTAGATTTGTAATTCTGATTTTTATTTGCATTTCAAACTAACTGTCTCTATCTGTCACTGCACAAACTGGTTAATTACACTCTGTAATTACTCTGTTAACATCAGTTACTTTTACTTGGGCAGATCTGACATCATTTTCACTTGACCCTTTTTGTTTTTCCCCTGTGGCACCCCACACCTCCCTACTAGTTCAATGAATTGGAAACACTGTGATTATATGTGAGTCTGTGTTGTCTTCATCTGAGATGTCTAACTTCATTATTTATTCCTCTGAGACCATTTCAGCTCTGAATCTAGATGTCATGTCAACACTACAAAAATGATACCAAACCCTGATGTGATTTTGTTTATGTTATTTTGTACTTTGTTTCTCTAAGAAAATATGACTTAGCTATGGAGCTAAGCAGCTAAACAAAAAAGCTCCTTAGTAATGTCAAGCTACGATACAGTGATATTAGCTATAAAGATGGCTAATGTGTGAAACAGCTACTAAAAGCATTTTAATATAATGAATACAAACATACAGAAAATATATAGATCATGCAGATTTCAAATTCAAAATGGTTTTGCTGCAGTAAAGACAGTTGGGGTGTGGTTTACAGTAAATACTGTGTAAACTGTGCCTGATAGAAACAACTAATAAGGATGAATGAATTATGTACAGGAAATGTATACAGGCCATGTTTGATCAACTTGTGGAAAGTTGTGGTACTGACACAAAAACATATTTTCAGACAAACTAAAACAGGTAAGTAGTGTGAGGGATATCAAAAAGAAATACCTTGAATGTGACATTCTAAAATATTTCTAAGGGTTAGTAAAGTTATATTAAACTCAATCAAATGAATAAATAAATACATTTGCCACAACCTATTTTCACCTCCTGTTGCCCTTGACAGCAAAACCAAACACAAACACCTCAGTAAACCCTCATAAAATGCCCATTTCTTTTCTCCTCACCATCATCATCCCTGTGATTCCCTCTTCCCCACCTGTACAGCTGTGAGGGTCTACAAGGGTCCACATGTCGTAAATTTTAACTTCTGCCCATGTCTGCAAGGGTATGTGCAGCTCAAAATGTATGACTGTGTGGACTGTGTGTACACTGTACTGTCCACTACCAGTGCAGTGTCTTCCTCCATGGTGTCTTTGGCAGGACACTGTGCTCCATACAAACCACCAACCATGATCTGCGTATGTTAGACTGATGAACTGAGATGAGGTTGTCATGTTACTCATAATTCTGTGTTGTATTTAGAGTCATCTTAGCTGGAGGCCCACTTCTAGGTAGAGTAGCCACAGAACTAAATCATCTCCATTTACAGACAGTTTGTCTGACTGTGGACTGATGCAGATCTGAACTCTTTGATATGACTCTGTAACCCTTTCAGCTTTGTACGAATCAACTATTCTTCATTCTATGTCTTCTGAGATCTGTCTTTTGTGAGACATGGTTCACATCAGCAGATGTTTCTTGTGAATAGCAAAATGTTTGAGTGTTTTCATAAGGCAAAGTGTCTCTAACCCAAACCTCCAATCTGGTTTCATTGACTGAATCCAGGTTTGATAACTCCTGACTCCAATTAGCTTTTGTTTATTCGTCATCAGCTGAGGGGTTCACACACTTTTTCCAACAACTGTGAATATTTTAATTAATTATGGTTTCAATATGGACAAGAACAACACAATGATTACTGTGTTATTAGTAAAAAATAAATTGTTTGTTCATTATTGTAACTTCTGATACAAGCAACTTCTGACAAATTTAAAAGATAACACTTATTAATCCCAAAGGGAAATTAGAGTGTTCCAGCAGCTTACATTCAAGATAAACAGATACCAAAAGAAGTAAGAAAATTAGATAAAATGTATTAATAATAATAATAAAAATAATAATAGAGCTAAAATAGAAATGCATTTACAATGGGAATATAAAGTACAAGTACATAAGAAGTGTAGATTGGATTGTTCACAGCAGTAAATACATAAACAAAGATAATTCCTAAGGGTTCACTTACCTTTTTCTCGCCTTTTGTATTTAACAGAGAGAACAGAGTTTTTGGGAAACACTGAGCATAAATACAGAGGAAAAAGAAAACAAATGCATCGCTGCATTTTAATGGGCCTTTAATGTGCCACAGCAGCGATCAGACATTATCTGTTTGTAAACTGTCTCCCTCCAAAATGACCATAAAACATTGCACCATTTGGAAATGATTGGATTTAAAACTTTTCCTTGTCTGTCTGTCAGGTGATCCAGATGTGTCTATCTTCCTGTGATGGGCAGACACACTCGAAGGCGCCACATTTGTCTGATTCCCAGCTATTCTAATGGAAAAGATTCTGCTTGAAACTCCTCTCCAATCACTCATCTTGTCACACTGAGTGTTCTTGACCTTGCATCTTCTAACTGAGGGGTGTGAATAGAGCCCCCCACCTTTTTTTCCACCCCCCTCTTCCTCTCATCCTCCCCTCTCCACCCAGCTCTATTGCTTTTGTAAACCACATAATGAGTTCTTGTCTGGTTTTACTGAAATGCTTCTTTTTCTCTCCTGGTTTTTTTTTTTTTTTTTTTTGGGGGGGGGGCGGGACTAAAATGCTGCTGTTATTGACAAGTTTCTACCTGTCTTCCTCAAACCCATCATTTGAAGTGTGTGTTTGTGTGTGTGCATGGCACACTGTGAGAATGCCACATTCGAAGGAAGGAAAATTAGAGGACAGGATGTGTTTTTCTTGTGAACAAAAGTGTGTCTTTAAAGATTTTGTTTCTTCACTCTTGTGTTGTAGTAGGACGCCACTTTTCCACAACATACTGTGGATGGTATATAAAGTATGAGACATCTGGGGCCAAAAGCTCTGTGTAGATTCATGACTAAAACTACATGTACACACAAAACACAAAATATGCATATGCATTCTTTTCGTCAGAATTATAAAGGCATGCGTATGCATATTTCCGCTTTATGAATCTCACTCAATGAGAAATTGGGCACATGTGCACGAACCTCATTTCCACTCCCACAATTAGCCATAAATGGATGAAGACACTCCCCTAACCAATCAGTTTTTATAAAAAAAAAAAAAACAATGTCTCTGCCACAAGTTATCAGACACAGAGAAGAAAGACGAGAAAGAACAATTAATACTAGAAACATCTTAATTAGGACAGGCGTCTAAAGTGATTAGCAAATATTAAAATAGCATCGAAACAGTTTACAGAACGATGCTAAAGGAAACACAATTATTCATGTTTACGAATTGTAAAATTCTTATTTCTGTGCAAACTGCAAAACTAAAATTGATGATAATGAATGAAGCTCCGTAAAGGTGGTTATTCTATTTTATGTTAAATTACGTGTCTCGGCTTCTTTAGTGTTTTCAATTCACTGTAACGTGGATCGCTTTGGAGAACCAAAATATAAAGCATACATATACATATACATTTAAATTTTAGGAGCTGCTGTTATGATTCTCTGAACCCTTTTCACCTCGACAGTGTTGGACCTCATCTGGTTTTGAAAATGCAGAGAGAAGAGAAAGCAATTAAATCAGACATTTCCTCATGCCTCTACATTCATCATCCATCCATCCGTGATGTTTGTCTATTTGTTCTCATCTCTCACTTAGTTTTCATGTCCTCTCCTGTTTTGCCAGCATGATAATCAGAGTGATTTCCCTATTACATACAGTATGTTGTCTTGATCATTATTATGGTGCTGTCACTCATCACATATAAAATACAATACACTTTACAATAATACGTACATATACACACACACACGCACATATAGACCCCTTACATATGGGAAAGTAGATGTAAGATGAAGGATGCAGAGCTCCTTTCACTCTCCATCTCTTTATATCACACTACATCCTCTGCTGTATAAGCTGCACTTCTTTGCAACCCATTGACTTGAGAGGTATTATATGCAACCATAATACTTTACATATTGATGGGAAAATAAATAGCCCCCACACACACACACCACACACACACACGCGCAGATATTTGAAGTGTATGGTAGTGAAGAATAAATCACATATTGATAACTGTGAAATAGCTCGAGCATATTGCAACATCAATATCTCATCTGTTTCATGAGTTCTTCAGAGTCAAACCTGACAGTGCGGCTCATTCAAAACAGCATCTGGGCATCAGTGTCTTTCTGAGCTCGTACCGCAATCATCGTTACTAACATCAATCCATTAACTTCCACACTATTCGACCTTTGTGACAATTCACGGAGTAAATATTACAACTTCCTCCTCACTGCTTGTTTCTCTCTCTCATTACCTCCTCCTTCCTCCTCAAGTCCAATGCTTCCTTTCCTCATTGTCCACCTTTCAATTTTCACTTCCTCATCATTGCCACCCTTCTTATCTTTCATTTTCCCAATCTTGTTGTAATAACTGTAATCTTTATTTGTAGAGCGCTTTTCAAAAATCCAAATTACAAAGTGCTTCACGGGGAAGCAAAATAAAACAGACGACTTTTTAAAATCATCAGATATACAAAAAACACAGAAACAATTTATCACCCAAAACCAATTCAGTGAAATCAGATACAACACCACTTATAATCTGTCTGTTCTGCAAATACCAGCATAAACTCATCTCAGAATTGGTTTCATCACCTTGTGCTTTTTTGCCATGTTTTGTTTTTTTGTCACGGCCTGTTGACGTGAGAGTAAACATGTTTGCCTGTTCTGTCAACAGTGTACACTGCCTATTGTCCACTGCATGCTGAGATGGACTGAAGGTCTATCACAGCCCTAGACAGGAAAAGCAGATACAGAAAACATATGGATGGATTGTGCACTTAGCTGAAGTGCTTTACTGCACTGCAGTTGTTATGCTGTACCAAGGACACTGTAACAATTGTTAGTCATTTCAATTACTGTAACATATGTAACACAAACTAATGTCTCTGAATCGTTATGGCGATGACTCCTAAGTGCTTGGAAATGAGTAACGGTTTTCCAAACTAGCCGACATGAGGCAGTCAGTAACAAAAGAGAGCTTGATGGGAGTGTTAGTTTTACAGTTATTTCGTCATAACCCAAAGTGTTGGACAATTTATAAAAGATCAAAAGAAAAAAAGTTTTTTGGATTCACCCTCTAGAGACAACGAATGTCTGCAAAGAAATGTATGGAAAATATATAGACATACTTCAAATAGTTGTTGAGATATTTCAGTCTTTTGTGGTTATGTTTAGATTCACCCAGCACTTGTTTAGGTGATGGAAGGATTTGAGATCCTGGTTTAGTAGGGTTAGGGCTCTAAACCTAACACTTCTACACTTCAAGCAGGAGACACAACATGCTGTATTTACTGTTTTAATGTAACAAACCATGAGCCCTCTCTTACCTCAACCCAAGTGCTTTGTGTTGCTTAAACTTAAAGGAGCTACCTGTAAGTTTTGGCTAATGCTACATAGCCAGCATTAGCATTAACAACTGTTTTCTCACCAGTCCAGAAGAAACGTGAGTTCAGCCTCAAGCTTCATTCTTTTATTCACCAAGAGGTGGAAAGCAGTGCCAATGCTAACTTTTCTTTTCTGAAGTTAGCATGCTAACCAGCTAGCACCTGCCCATCTCATTACTTTCGATGGCGACTCACTGTAGCCTATAGTCTCGCCTGAAGACATAGTGCTGTTCAGAGGACGCATTATAACCTCTTATATTGTAATGACAACAATGGCCAAAACGGGCGACAATTACCACCACCCGCTCCTGGCAAGAAACCACAACTTGCATATAGCCCCTTTAAAACACAAACAGGATTCTGTGAACCTCGGTCTCTGGAGTCACAGATCCATCAAAACATGACTGGGAAAACAAATTAGTTTTATATAAACGCAACTTGCCTTGTGTTTGAAATGGACCACTAGAAAATGACAACTTTGAACACATTAGACATCAGTTTTTTGTGATTTATATGATTTTCAGGAAAATAAATGACCTTTAGTGAATGATGAAAGCCTGTGTTGGTGGTGTAAGTAACACTCAACAGTGTGTCTACCCTGGCTTTGTGAAAGGTGAGTAGTTTGCTATGCTGCTGTATTTCGAGTGTTAAGATTAGGTTAATAATAATGTCTTGTCTTACAGCCATTTGAGCTTAATCTAAAGTCTCTGGACTGGAGACAGAATAAAATGCTGGTGAGCGTTAGTGTCTCCCTATGTGATTATGGTGCACACACATGCACGCACACACACAGGGGCACAACAATTCAATGTCACAGCCATTTTCCTATCATCTCAGCCATGGTTAGTATTCTGTCACAGTGCCCAGTGTAGTATGAAGCAGTGCTCATTTGTATGTTGATAAAATGTAATCTCCCAGGTGCCTGGCTGAATTTGTGAGCACTATCCTTCTGACATTTGCAGAATGCCAAGCAACACATTGCGCTGCCAGCCAGGGTGGAAGTGTGTGTGCCTGTGTCTGTTTTTGTGCCCAAATGTATGTGTGACATTGACTCTTTCAGTGTTGCATGTGCCAGTCAGGACATATTGACTTATGCCTTTGTCTTCATACATCTATGTATTTATATGTGTGTGTGGGTGTGTGTGGGTATGTGTGCCTTTGCATTTCTTTGTTTAAACTGTGTTTGTGTTATGTGTGAGTTACCAGTGGGAAGCAATGGTCTTCATTTCCTCTCTCTTGTCCCGAGGGGTGCGTGAGGGATTAAGCCCATGTTTGCTCAAGACAACAGATAAGATGTTAATGCTCATGTCTGATAGGAATTAAGTTTTACAATCTTTCACAACAATGCCGGGAGTAGCTTAGCTGCTTTAATGAACAGTCGCTCACCCCTCAGTTTTGTCTATCACCCGCCCCCTTTGCCTGTGTGTGAGTGTACATTTAAAATCAATGTTAGTATTTATAAAATATTTTTAAACCTCTTACATCAGAGCTTAAATCCTTGACAGATCGACAATTATTTCTGTCAGAATATATGATTGATGTCTAGCTGGTTTATCACTGTTTATCACTTTGAATTTTGATTTGCTTAAAGGTAAAAGTGCTGGTGGACTTGAACTTAAAGTGACAGTTCAGGTTATTTAAGTGGGATTGTGTGAGGTAGTTACCTATAGCATTACTATTACCTGCAGTATATTCCGATTGGGAAAGCAGCAGGAAACAATCTGAGCGATGTTCTGCTGTGGACGGGGTCATCCACAAAAATGTGCTTTAGCTACTTTAAAAAAATGCTCAAAGAAAAAAAGCTAGTATCAGTTAAAGTGTACACTTTATTTTGAATATTTTCACATTTTGTGAACAGTTGAACTTCCGTATTAATATGCACAAGTGGTGTAAACATGGCTGTCCCCATTCATAGCAGTACATCACTCAGCTTCTGTGCCGGTGCTGCTGCTGCCTCTCTAAACTAGCAGAGCGCTGATACGAATCTACTGCAGGTAATACACTGACTATACATAAGTAGCTCACACAACCCCACTACATCTATGCTTTCAAGTTAATTCATCATGATGGATAAGATGACAAATTAAAGCGGGAGACCAGACAACATCTACAAAAAGTGTTCCAGCTGTAGTGTGAAGTAGCTGCAGTACAAGTTCACAAGTGTGAAATAACTATTGACGATGAGATAAAAAGTTGGGGCACTCACAGTAGACTCCAAAAAAAAACTGGTTACTTCATTACCCATAATCCAACCGAATGGCATCTTTCCCTAGATCTTCCCTGATTACTAAGTTCCTGCTGGTTTTACACCAAGAGCAGCACGGCTACACACTTGGTAAAGCAGTAAAAATACACAATGATCACAGAAGAAGTAGTTGTAAAAATGGTTGACAAATTTTTACATTTCATAGGAAAGAATGGGCTACAATCTTGGAATCTGTTTTTCTTAATATATCAGTGAGCAGAAGCAGGTCCTAACTAGACAATGAAATATAGCCAATGAAAAATTGGAAGATTTACACATTTAAAAAACTTTCCCAGCCCTGTTTTAACCTACACACCTAGACATGTTTTGACCTGTGGATGCCAGAACTATGCTTACTTGGATATTCTATTTTATTTGTTTTTCAATGAGTGATAATATATCTGAGATAAAGCCTCCTATGTCAAGGACAAAAATGTGACAATAACACAAGGTCAGTTGCTCACTTGCGTCATGAAACTAATTGTGTTATCAGGTAACACTGACCTTTAAAACGTGCCCTGTTTGTAATTTATCTGAATGCTGCAAATTTGTCATTGAGCGGAGTGAGATTCCTCACACTGCCTTCTCAGAACTCTTCCACATCTTCGCCCTAGAAAGCACTGACTGATGGTTTACTTGGCTGTCATTCAGCATACCTGAGGTAAAGTGGTGTGATGTTCTTTTAGACATTCCTCAACCCTGCAGCTGTACTGTGTTATTACTTAAAACTGCATTAAGTCTGGGATCCAGTTTGTGGCTGGCCTTTTTGCTTAAAACATCTGCTTGTTGAAGCTGGAAATCAGGTTGATGACAGCAGATTTCACAGGCTAAAAAAACTAAATAAAACATTGAGCTGAAACATGATAAAATGTTCCGTAGAGTTGAGGGGATTGCATGAAAAAAAGATTTATACAATATCTAAACCATGTTTTATCTAGGAGGTCAAAAAAGTAGGAAATGTTACCTCCAAGCTACAGACTGCACCAGAAATATCAAACAGTTTTCTATATTGATCTAATGTTGCACTAGTTAAATTTTCACCCTGTATTTCATCAAATGTCTGTGAGAATCATATTAAAAGTAAAAGTATTTGAGGCAGAAAATAAGACTTGCAGGTTCCTCCTTTAAGTATCAATTAAATGAGTATACTAACTTTTAAAGGCCGAGTCTGGGGTCACCACTAAAAAACAAGATTGCTGTTGCTGCTGTTACTAGCAAATGAATTGGTGGGTTATTTAATTCACAAACTAACACTAAGTAACAATTACATACAAGTTATAAATGTCTTGAGCTCATGTTTCTTAACCAGAATAACATGAAAAATCTGAACTTAATCGAGGCAGGATGTTCCCTGAGAACCCTTTCGTTCATATTAAGTGTTAACAAGTAGAGACTCAGGGAATTCTGAATTATGGGCGTGAAAATCTGACTGCCGAAAGCCTCATCGTTCAGGATGAAATAATAAAACAATTGATCTGCATGGACCATCAACTGGTGAATCTCACTTTTTGCCTGGGACCTGGCAACTGTAGCTTCATTCTGCCAACATGATATCATGTATCCATCATAATTAAAAAGTTAGCCAGTGACCTGTGCTAGCTACAGCTGACGAAATCTGCAAGTGAAATTAACAAAAACAGCTGTATACTACTGTGGCATGGCTGAGGGTAAACCCTTTTGTGAAACATGAACAGATAAATTAATCATTTCCTACAAAAAAATGGAATTGGAATAAATAGGAATAGACAGCAATTCTTAAACTAGTTGTCCTAACACTAGTGCCACCTTCGAAATTAAAGCCATACACACTGTACACATTCTCCCTTTACTGGTGGGACTTTCCAGTCTAACATGTTGCCATATTGCTGACATTTTTGCTAATGGTTAATGTTTCACTGTTTAACAGAAATCAGTTCTTCTTCACCGCTCTAAAACAGTAGTTGCCGGTAACTGCACAATGCAACTTCCTGTGAAGGCTACTGTTTTAGAGCAGCACTGGAGCACTGACTAACATACTAGCCAATACCCGATTCAGTAATTTAGGCAGTATGAGAGGCATTTCCGATACTGGCATAAGAGGAAGAATTTTGATGGAAGACTTCTCTCTCATCATTGTAAACATATGTGCTGTGGAACTACGGAGAACTTGACAGAGCAAGCAGTCAACTGTTGTTGGATTCCTGCTGCTGCTGCTGCCAAAATATGCACAGAGTAGTGAATTAGCTACTTATGAGCAACCAAGACTGTAAATGAGTCAAATCTTAGGGTGGTTTGGACCAAAGAAAACAAACAGTTCATGTAATTGGACGATTGTTTACAAAGTGCACCAGTCATACTGTTACAACCCTCTCTCTCAAATAGGGAGTTCTGTTCATCTGCTGTGAACACATATTGCCACTTCAAGCAGCGTGACCTGTGTGTCATGTTATGCCGCTACATTTCTCGCTTTGGGCACAGATACGGAGACCAAGTCATCTGTTTCAAAGACAGTGGCGTTTAAAGTATCAGTGAAATCTTAGTGTCCCTCTTCCTTCATCTCCGCCTCTCTCTCTCTCTCTCTCTCTTTCTCTCCCTCTCTCTCTGGGTACACTCATTCCCCCAAGGAGTCGTGTCAAACAGAGGAGCTGATATCAAAGGTTGTGTTAGCCCCCTACGGGTTCAGGATCAGAGGGGTCGAGTCAGGAAGAGGCAAAATGAGATGAGAAGAGAAGAGGAGTGGAGGAGGAAGGAGAACAGAGGAGGAGAGTGGAGAAAGAAATTATTTTGGGGGAAAGATTTGCCATATTGCAGCAGGGCTGAGGGGGCAGATGAAAGGAGAGGAGGAAGGGGAAGAGAGAGAGAGAGAGAGAGAGAGAGAGAGAGAGAGAGAGAGAGAGAGAGAGAGAGAGAGAGAGAGAGAGAGGGGAAATGAAGAATGGGGAGAGAAGGGAGGAGAGGGGAGGACTGGGGAAGACAAATGTACTGTAAAGCAGTGTTAGAGAAGCAACAACCACAGTGGATGCCAGCCAAGGAACAAAAGAAAGTAAAGCTGTCTTCTACTCCTGCCAAGGTCTTTTATTTGTCCTTCTGCCTCACGGGTCAAGAGATGGCAGGAAAGGAGAGCAGAGCAGGAGTGGGGGATATGAAAAGAAAAGCTGGTGCTCAGGGGGAATGAGTTGTTGACAAACAACAAATGAGCATCAGAGTGAAATTTATTACAATGCTAATATATTTAGTCCATAAAGTATCAAACCTCATCATCACTCCAGCTCTTAAATCACTGCACTGGCTGCCTGTGTCTTTTAGATGTGATTTTATATTTTTATTTATATATGTATTTGAAATGTCTCCATGTCCTTGACCCCGTTTTCCTCAGCAATTGGATCAGGAGAGAGAGAGAGAGAGAGAGAGAGAGAGATCATCTGACATGCCACATACCTCTCGCTCTATCTTCTTCACTGATAGAAGACATTCAGAGTTCCCAGATGAATAACCCCAATGACTATGGTAATCTTTGGTCTTTTCATTTAGCTCCATCAGCGTGTAATCAGCAAATACTATCTTGCTACAGGCACTGCCAAGATGGCGACAATGACGCCTGCAGAGCAAGGAGCAGCCCACTGAGCCTAAAAGCCACTCTTCAAAAACCCGTGGGTGACGTCACGGAGCCTGCACCCACCTTTATATTCAGTTTATGGCTAACCATGTTCATTTAAGTTGGGGAACACGGTCAATGTGGTGAACATCAGCATGTTAGCATTGTCAATGTGAGCATGCTAGCATGACAAAGTTTGGCCTTCCAGAGCCTCTGTGGTTGTAGTCCTAGTCTTGTTTATACTGGTGTTTGTACTGTATAAGTGGTGTTTAGGATTAAGAAAAAGACAAGGGAGAAAGTAGGTAAGTGGACCTTTGAGTTAAGATCATTTTGCTAAGATGAACTTCCAAATTAACTCCTTCTTGCCACAGTCAAAGGCAATGTGATATCAAGGAGAAATCATTCCAAACCTGGGCCACTTCGGGACAGTCTTTCTATGAAGGCATTCATAGTGTTTCATTTGTGTATAATTAAGGTAAAGTATATGCATTAAAATAATAAAACGAGATCCTGAGAAATAGATTCAAACCCTGTTTAATTTCTCACCCCCTGACAAATTACTGTGGGAGGGGGCAGGTTTCAAGACGCTATTCCATCATTCCAAACATACTGACGCCTTTAACCATAAACGATCAGATCCACCACTCAATACTTTACTCAGCCACAAATCTTTATCTATTTATTGATTTAACCCCAGTGCAGATAAATGAACACTGCTGCAACTGTGGCAGGGTTAGCCAAAAGGCTCTTTTTCATCTGTAATTCCTAGACAGACGTGACACTGTCACAGTATTGAACAGAATAGTTGAAGAGTCAAAGCTGGAACTCATTTGGTTCCATTTCCTCAAAGATACAACCAACTGGCTTTATTTTGGTGTGTCAGAGTGAACAGAGTGAAGTACAGTACCACTACTTGTAAGAAGCACTTTGTCTTTTACCAAAGTCTCACTTATAATCATCAATTTAAATCTGAATTATACTGATATGACTCATGTTGTGAAAATGCTCTCCCTTTCATTAGCATTGGTGAAAAGAAATTCAATGAAAACAAATTCATTATCTGAAACTGTCAAGACCCACTTACCAAATCAATGACCAGAAGAAAATATATGTTTCACAGAACTTCTTCATATATTAATTGTTGTATAGGCTTGATTATAGTTGGCAGGATGATGGCTTTTGCTTAGCAGGATTTTTCTTCAGCCCAGCTGGAGTGTTAGAGGTCAAGAGAGCTGGGGAGATGTTTACAGCGCAAATTACATACAAGCACAGAAGCCTGGGGAGAGCTTACAGGCTCCAGTGAGCCTGACTTGACTCATTAGTTAGAACTGCTGCAGCTCCATCAGGGTGCAAGGCCAGGAGATCTGACAACAGAACTTCACATATAAAGCAGTGAAGTTATGGATTTCATTTTCATTGAGAAAACTCAATGAAAAGATGCTCAAGTTCTTCCTTTCCAAAGAAAACTGCAGCTAGACAGCAAAGCTGCTTTTCATATGGCTACAGTGTGAAACTTTTCACTGCCTTCAGACAGTTAAAAGTTCCCTTCCCAGTAAAAGCAACATTAATGAACCTGAGGTAAAGCCACCATTAAGCCAAAGCAACATGAAAAAAAAAAAACTTTATTTACGAAATGGAACAGGTTTGCTATTCCAACAACAGTAATAAGGGAATGTATGTTCGAGATAGTAAACAGGTCATAATAATTACATAAAAAGATAAAGATCAATTCAATAAATTATAAATCAAATTCATTACATCAGACTATTGTTTTCACAGCAGTATTTTAGGGTTTCCAGGACATGAAGACAATAAGGTTAGGTTTCAGTTTTTGCTAATTTTCTGGGGTGTCTATGGATTTTCTTATGAGGAAAAAACATTAATAACTTAAATTTTCTTGACATTTCCTTTAAACACTTATTTTTTTTTAAAACTCAAAAAGATTCTGAATCCCCTATGTATAATTCTGGAAGAGTAGTTTGATGGATAATATCTCAGAATTTCAATACCTGACAGAAAAGGATCAAGGACAATAGCAATAGACAACTCCTGAGGGAGTACAGGAATTTAAAAAAACTTTGTCATTTAGAAAGTCTTGTAATGCCGTTTTTATTTTGCCTTTGTTTCTCTGACTTGAGGGAATAATTGAAGTTCGATCTACTTGGGCCTTGAGTGTACAAAAGCTCCTTCGGTTTTCCTGATGTATAACTGATCAAGTTTAAGTTGCGGTGTTTGTAATTTTGCTCTTTGGATCTTAGACATATTTTCAGGCAACATAGAAGATAAGGAAATTAATTCAGCAATCAAACTTTTTTCTTTTTTTTTCTTGGCTTTTGTTAATATTTTCCATTAAAAGTTTTCTTAACTCAAATTTTAAAAGTTCCCAATATTTTCCCAAAAGCCTTTTCACAAACTGTAATTTTCAGGTACTATCAGATATTTCAGGCCTGATCTTTAATAATTGAATGAATGAATTATGGAGCTTCCAGTAAGTATGAGACCTTCATTCATAAGACTGTTTTCTTTATGTCTACTTGCGCATCTATCAATGTGTTCATTACTTAAATCTAAGTAAGTGTTCCTCCTCTCCTGGCGGGATTTCTGGATTCCAAAGGTTTTTCAGTTCAGTTTTTTGCACTCCTCTGCAGTAAGATCCTCCTCTCCTCTAGAGATTTCTTTGCTTTGTATAGAGTGTGTTTGGTCATCTTCCAGAGCATGTCGCCAAAATGTTTCTTAGAGAACTGAAGGATGACATGGCAGACTTATGATTTGGATGGGTACTTTCTCCCGGGCATGTGAATCAAATCAATCACTTCCAGAAACTGCTCTTCATAGCCCGGAGCTACATTTTGACACGTCAATCACATTCATCCTCGCCTCCTCTTCTTCTTCTTCTTCTTCAGGCAGACAACTTAGGCACAGATTCCTCTGTAGCGAAAAAAGACTGGATCTTCAGCTTTGCTGACTATCAACCACTTGTTGTATTGTACCTTTTGAACTCATCAATAGCTTGACCACAGATACCATGTTGTCTCCCGTTTCTTGTTCCATTCTCCTTTTCTTTGAGAAAGGTGATTTTGTAGGATTAACGCACATTGATTATCACATTTGCGTTTGTCTCTGATGCTAGTTCTTTGAGGAAGTTCGGGGGAAAACTCCATAAAAGTGTCGACCACTCTGTCGCCATCTTGGCCCTCTCCGAAAAGCAAACATCCAATCAAAGATGGACTGTTTTTTTTCTTATTTTTTTCAGCACAGCACAATCTTGGAGGTATTTTTTCTGAATAATAATGAAAAAGGGCAAACTTCAAGTTTCTCAGAAGAAAATGCAGGTCAGAGTCAAGACGAAATAATTATAAATTATTATTTATACATGAGAAATCCTATCATAAGCCCAACAATTATATATACAAATATTATCTTATTTCCTGTGTGGTTGTTAATATATAACAAGTTGAATATACACATCCACTTCCAGTGCCCCACATGCAGAATGCAACCAATTCAATTCACTGCAGGTGAACACAGAAACATACACCACCCAGGGTAGTTCTGATCTCTTTCGCTGTTGTTGGTGGTTTCCAAATTTATTCTCAGGTCAAGACATGTTGTGTGGCTGTAGTATGACGCTATCAGCTGGATCAATTCATTCAATTTGTTTAGTTTAAATCTGTTGTAGACAAACGTTCCTGTGTGCTGCACTGGCTCTAATGTGTTTTTCATGCCCTCAATAACCACTTGCAGGTACAGTGGCAGTTGTAGTGATGAGTAGGGGAAAGTTCTCTGCTTGTGTATAAATCACTGCTGTGTCGAGATGCAGGTCATCAGGTTTGGAGTATGTCAGCTCGGGGCCAAAGTGAAGTTACATGCCCTAAACTTACTGGTGGATAAACACTATTGCCACTATTGTTTTGCCGCTTTGCTTTTCCATATGTTTTTAATTCTCCTAATTTTTTGATTTGTTTTTTCTGATTCACTTTTGCCTAAAACGTTTCATATCTCTTTCAGAAATTATTGATGTATTTGGACTATTTTTGCACTTTCAGATTGCTTGTAAATAATCATATATGATCTGAGGTATTCCTTTTGGTTGGATAATTTTTGTTTATTTTGGTTTTGTTCATTTTTGACTGCTAAATGTATTTATTTGTTAACATCTCTGTCTATCTGCGGACTTGTCTGTACTGGTGGAAGCTGAGAAATAAAATCTATACACTGGGTCAAAGTCCCAAGATGAAGAAGTGGTTAAATTTGGCCTGTACTAAAACGCGGTCAAGCTCTTGGTCACATATACAATCTGTAAAATATTGACTAATTGACAGGGGGGAAGCTGATGCTAAATCTTGGGAGTTTTGTAACCATATATTGCTTCACCAGTTTCAGTCATTATGCAAATGTGTTAGTAGTAGGAGTGACGTAGATAAATTACGGAGGAAAAGCCTGGAAAACAAACGACGCGTTTCAGGCACTCTCTGGAGCAGTGTTTTCAGAAGGACAGTGCTCCCTCTTGGACTTTGGGCTATGTTACTTAGCAGGCCTTTAGATGCAGATGATGATGATTAAAAAGCATAGTATGGGGACTGTAAAATGAGGCAAACTTTGTGCTACAAAATGTCAAAACAAGACAAAACCCTTGCAATGTATTTAGGACCATCACAAGACCATGCAAGCTGCTAACAGCAATGAATTGACAAGTCGAAGGCACATTGCTCTTCAGATGAAACTAAATATTGTGGTAATCTTTGTACATCATGTATGAAAGGGAATATGAAACTAACCACTTGGGGAATAGATAGAAGGAAGATAGAGAACAGAATCTGCTACTGAGTCTATTAGCAATTAAGAATCCCGATCTCCGTTCATTCTCCTTGAACTGTATTGGACAGCGGAGACTGTATCTCAGCATTCAATTGGTCACTGTCAGGACAATGCGAGCATGACTGTCCAACTGAAATCAGGATATGGCTCAATATAATGGATTCCCATTGGTTTCTGCCGGCCAGACAAACGACATTGGAGAGGTGAGAAAAATGGCTTATTGATAACTGTCTGAAACTGTGGTGGAGCCGGCATGCTCACCGTCTCTCTGCCTTTCTTTCTCTATATCTCTCTCTCTCACACACACACACACACACACACACACACACACACACACACACACACACACACACACACACACACACACAGATATTAACTTCTAGAACTTGTGAGGAAATTTCTTCAACTTACATTCATTCCTTAGAGGCTAAACCTCTCTCTGAACGAAAACAAGTCTTAAAGCCTTTTGCCTCCATATAGAAGGTAAGAGTTGTATAGTTTATGTTGTCTACTTAGCAAGTGAATGCTGTTTTAGCACGGTTGTTGACCTCAGTGCAGTTTTTGACACTGGGTCTGCCCTGGGTCCTACTCTGTTTGGGTTGTATATGCTGCCCCTTGAGCAAGCATCTTAGGTATCTCCTGTCACTACCTTGAGGATTATATGAAATGATATAATCTTGTTTAAGGCCCATAATGTGGCAAAATTGCTTTACGTTTTACATAACTGCCAAAACTCCATAATAATTGTATGGCAGATATTTTTCTACAGCTTATTGCCGACATCTACCCCAGCCAACATTGGCCCTAAGTTAGCTCTCAGTTCTCTTTTTTGGCCATTTTATGCCTTTGATCAACAGGACCAGCAGAGATAGACAGGAAATTGCAGTAAATGGTCCAGCTCACCGGGAGTCGTACAGGGGACTTGCTGCTCAGGGCATATAAGCCCATGTGGTATGCACCCTAACCGTTCGGCCTTTCAGGTTGCCCCAAGTTCTGACTTTTGACTATCTGTGAATGTCCTCGAGTGGCTCACCCAGAACCCTGTCCACCAGCAGTCCCCATTCAACCTGATAGAGCTAGTTGCAAAAATGTATTTTAACATAATAAAATGTCTGGTTGAAAAAGCCAGATAATAGAGTATGTTTCTACTGCATTGGCAAACCACTACAATGTACTGCACAAACCTAATTTTCAAACAATACATGTGAGCTCCATTATTCTATGGTTAGTGTGGCTAGTTAAATATATTTCTAATGCCAACCAAGAAACTTGTGCATCTGTCATCCAAATGTCCATATTTCATTACCAGATTTTTATAATTCCATGGCTCTTCCCCAGCCTCTGTTTCTCTATCATCACTTGTTCCTATGGGGAACAGTAATGCACGCTCACATAAACAAACTGCACAGCCTTTGGGCATGCTGAATAAAACATGTGGATGCTGTAATTCTACGCAATTCTCCTTTAAGTATATTTGAAATTCCATGCTAATTTGTTATCCTAAACCACCCGTCTTGCTTCCCCTTGTTTCCCATTATGAATAACTGCAGTATTTGTTCATTGACATAAATGCAGCTACCCTTGGGTGTGATGAATGTTATATAATGAATATTATATGTATCCTATGAACCTGAATTTTAATAAAATGTGCACATGTGGTTCATGAGTTTCAATTAAAGGGGTAAAGAATGCATTTACGGCTACACGAGAAAAGTGACGGTGACTAGTAGACATGTCTCTGTGAAACTATAGGAAATTTAATAGGATTTCAAGGTGGGACACAAATAAGAAATGCAGTTATCTCAAAATACTGGTATTCTTATCATATAGTACAGACCACTTCTCAAACTCTAGATGAAGACCACACTCCTCAGGGTGCACTGAACAGCATATAAATCATTTCAACATCATAATTAAATTTCATACTCTGTGTGATTAAAAAGCAGTGTTGGTAAAAGAAAAACAAAACTAAAAAACATATGGGACTACTTAGGAATTTACATACAGGACCCTCCATCATGCAATTAATGTGGTATTTGTATAATTCATATACTGTAGAATATATCCTCAGCCCTGTGTTTATATATGGACAGTTTGTACTGTAAGTGCCTGAGGACACATGCAGCCCATGAATCATAACATGACACATGATGAATTTTATATGCATGTGAATGCCAAAGTAGAGTGAGAAGCCCCAGCATTTCTGCTTTCTCTATTGTTTGTTTTTTCTGTTTCTCACGCTGCAGCCAAATAAAATAAACTTAACTGACACTGTATGATGTGAGTTCCGAAATATGCTCTATGCTATGATCACAGAAAGACACTTATTTCATAGGAACTCACTAACAGAATAAATTATATAAAGATCAAATACTATGACTGAATATATGAAATTCTGTATATGGATGATTAAATTGAAATTCCCCCTTTGAAATAACAGTTACATCTCATTACACCCTATATGTTTCTCTTGAATTGCCATATTTTATCTTGTGTTTCTGGATATTAAAGACAATAAAGTTTCTTTATTAAAAGAGTATGAAAGAAAAATTGAGTGCTACAATCATAAACCATAAAACTATTAAATTGGATGCATTTTATCTAATTTCAGCGAATGCACCTCGGTACATTGTGTGTTTTTTTGTAATAAATCATTGTCATGTATCTGTATGGTGGAGTGGAAGCCACACTAAACACAAAATAACAGCTATACACAATAAACAACACACAAACACAAAGAGTTGACAAATTACAACCACACAGTACGCCATGTAAGGTCTGCAGACTAAATATAAAACGGAGCAAGAAGCACAAGCCTCATGCATAAAACTGAAATATGATCAAGGATAAAGAAGAGAGTCTGAGAGGCTACGCTCATGTTAGAGCTTCTGTGAAGCTGTACTGAGACACAGCAGTGCTTTGAGTTAAATGCCAACATCCGCAGATAACATGCTCACAAAGACAATGCATTTACCAGGTCTAATGCTTACCCCATGAATGTTAACATTTGCTCATTGACACTAAACACAAAGTACAGCTGTGGCTGATAGGAATGTCATTTGGTTTTGCTGGTATCTGGTGATCAGGTTGGGGGACAAAGCAAAATTTTGACCTGATGGTGTCTCAGGTCAATAATTATTAAAGTGATTACGATTCATGCTGAAATGTACATGAAAATGCAAATTTCACGGTAATCCATCCAGCAGTTGTTTAGACATTTCACCAAAAAACAAAAATGTCAACCTCATGGTGACACATGGAAAAGCGAGGAAAGTCAGGTGGTCACCAAAGTCATTAGGATTTACCCTCTAGGTGTGAATGTCTGTACAGATTTTGTGTCAATCCATCAATTATATGTGGACATATTTCACTAAATACGTAAAAATTGTGAGCTGCTGGTTGTGCTGTGAAAACTCAGGGAACTGACAAAGTTATTATGTTATATAATACCACATAAAGCCATGCCATGAGCATGGCCAAAAACTTTAAAATGTATCATATTTTATCTTCAACATCATTAAATAGCAATCAAGTAAAATCACCAGTCAATACTTTTAAAGTTTTCTTCAGCCCTTTACCTCCCTCCACATACCAGGTGGTTTCAGGTGGATTGAAGACACGAAAAGTACACATGAATTTGATGAGAATGTGAAACAAGTGTCACCCTGACTGTTACGCAATGCAGCAGTTCACTGGCTTTTGTTTCAAGCCATGTTGACTCTGAAAATGATGAAGCAGGTACAGTAAAAAAGAAAAAAAAAAATCTCATCTTTTTGGCTCACTTTGAATCAGTCCCCAGGAACCATGTACTGTGATTTCTGATTCATACACTAGACATAAATTCACCAACTTGGCCAGTTACTGTATGATCAGTTTATACCAAACTTTCAAACAAATAACTGCTGTTGCCAATGTTATTTTCATTTCATGACTATTTCTGCTGCCAGTTTTAGTGGCATGTGAATTTCCCTTTTGATGCCCAGTATAATTCTTATTCTGTCATAATATATCACTCAGTCTAGGCTCTGCTCTCCTCCTCATTACAGCCACTCATAAGGTCAGTCAGACCCTCCAGAACAATATGGACACAGAAAGACAGATGGGGAGAGACAGAGAAAGACTCAAATAGACTGACAAAGCAGTGTCAAAACCAAAAGCTGCAGCTTTACCATTGCAGCATGAGGAACTATAAATGGGTCTCTTAATTAAGGTCCCTTAGCCCCACACATGTCGCCAAAGGCTGTTGCTGCTACTCACATCCAACTAATATGGTTTTTATAAGGGCCTGGAGAAAGAAAGTAAGGGGCGAGCGAGGGACAGGAGAGTGAGAAAGCCAGACAGGGAGAGAGACAAAAGGAATACACATCCTGACGGGCATACAACATTTGGGATTCTTCAAAATAAAACAGAATAAAAAGTGTTGACAGATATATTCAAACTGAGATACAAGATTAGGTTGGTGTGATTATAAAAATGTAAAAATACATAAAATACAAACTCTGAAAACCTACCAGTTCACAAAGACACAATTTAAGATGTGTGTTAAAGGTATATTTTTCTTATTTTAAATTTCAAATTCAAATAGATTGAGGGAAAATACTAAAATCGCTTCCCTAAAGTTCAAACTACAGGCTTTAAGAAACATTCTGGTATATGACAAGTTGGTTCTTATGTTTTTAGTTTTAACCATCATCTACAGAACTCTGGTTATGATACCGCTGTGCTCAAAGTCATGGCGAAGATTCAATGCTACAATGAAGCAGACACTGCAAGCGACGAGCAGTCTGATGATCAGGTTCAAAACAAGCAAACTGTTTGGTCGGATTATCTACTTTATTTGAAGGTAGAAGTGAGAGTGACTATGTATCAGTGATAATCCCTCATTGTATAGGGGCACAACTTCAGGAAGTGAAATTAAACAGCATTTTGTCTGTTTTGTAAATCCCATGTCTCGTGTTAGCACAGTTTTCCATCACTGGAGAAACTGTTCCCATACTGCCAATCATATTACTTCATTTTAAACCATATTTTTGTAAAGCAGTGTAACTAACAGCAAAACAACAGCCTGCTACACAAGAGCTACAGACTCTAACCAACCCTGATTAGTGGCTATATCCAATAATTTCATATTAACAATGGATCTAATTATATGTGAACAAAGTTGTCCGTAGGGATGAACCTACAGAGCATTATCACCCGCCTCTGAAGTTATAATAAATTAAGATGAAAGACACTATAAAGCTCACTGTGATCATTACATTATTATAGTGGGAATGGTCATTTTTGCATCTCATTTTCACTGAGAGAAAATATAAAATTGATGATGATGTGATTTTTGCTGAGCCTGTACTAAACAAGCGTGTTTTGTTATGTTTGGAGAATAAGATTTGCAGGCCTGGGCATCTCTGTAGCCCCACAATGCTTCATTTATGATATGTTGTAACACAATTTACCTTTATCAAAAAATTGGATCCAGATATTGCACTTGGCCATACTGAGATTTGGATAATATTTCCATTCATTTTGCACCCCTAGTAAGGACTCACCCTCACAAACTGAATTGAATCTCAACCTGAAATGAACTACGACAGTCTTGATTTCTGCCCTGCTATTGACTCTCTCTTTTCTCCCTTGTAAGTGGAATTCTTGTGTGAACTAGTCCAAATGTAGGCCATGCAGCATGTGGGCCAACTGACAACACAGCTAAAAAATCTTTGGAGGGTTGAAATGCACAGACGAACGTACACATCTGAATGGCTGCTGCTGTTCACTCAGCACAAAATTATCACCCTGTCAGAGGCGCTGGCAGATGAGCCATAGACATCACAATGCTGATGAGAGAAATGTTTACCGTGAATAGATAACAGATGTGATGGTGAATTATTTATTTCAATAATGTCTTCCATTTCTGTAATGTCACTGCTGACAGCAGCGAGGGACAGATAGAGCAAAAGATGTACAGAGAGAGAGAGACAGAGAGAAAGAGAGAGAGAGAGAGAGAGAGAGAGAAGCGAGAGGGAGAGAGACATGTGCTGTCAGCTATAGACGTGCCATTGTCACTCCTAATACACCATGGCAGCCTGGTGACTAATTAGCCATAATTTTGCTCATTGGGGCTTTGAGAAATGTTTGAAAATCTCGCCCGAGTCACAGACTTGTTCTGCCAGGAGGAATGTCACAGTCAGGCTGGGGCTAAGCGATGCTGGCACAGCATCAAGAGATGTTGGCATGTGTCGTCGAAAAACTCTCTGAATGGCCCCTAGCCCTGGAAGAACTCAACAACAGTTGGAGAAAACTTCAGGGAGAGCATGGCTTCTTCTTTGGCTGTGATTTCCCCTCCTCCTCTGACCTTGATGGAAATGAGAAGTTTATTGGTGTGAATATCCTCCAAGGATGTCCCTGCGACTAATGCATACGCAGAACTCCTTTAAGAAAGTAGCCATTTAGGATTGCAGAGGTTATCAATCTGCAGCACACACGTCAGTTAAATCTTTGGAAATTAAGCAGAGGAAAAAAAGGGGTGGGTTTTAGGACAATCAGCTAAATCTTGGCAGGATAATGAAGTGCATGTGTATAAGCACTCCAAATAGCGAAATAAACCCTTTTCGCAGATTGTTTCCACATTTAGTTTTGTGATGGCGGTCCATAAATATGCCTGTTTTGCAATCAAAACGTCTGTGACAGCAATTATGATATACAGTTTAAGACTGTATTGGGTTGTAAATAACGATTTTGATGCTCCATTTGCTGCAGCATAAACTGACTATCTCTGGAGAAGAAAACTGATATTGGTCACAGCAAGACAATACTTATGGGGCAGTTATATATCACAAAGCAGTGTTTCAGGTTTTTGGCGTTTAAATGTCACCAAGTTCCTAAGTGAAGAACAATATTTGAAAACAGAACATCATATATACAAAGCATAATTTTTGTTGATTGATCAATTGTTTTTTATGGGAAAATAACAATACAAAGTAAAAATACTATACAAATGAAAATCCTGCATTCAGAATCCTACTTCAGTAAAAATACATTAGTATTATCAGTTTAATGCTTCAATTTTCTAGTTGTAATCTCTGCTGTCTGACACCTTCTACAGCGTCCACTCCTGTCTGTCACTTCGTCTTTCCATTAGATTGTTAACTATGCATCAATGCTTCACCAGCATCTTACTGTTGTAGCTGCTTGAGGTGGAGCTGCTCCAACTAGTTCCAACTATTTTGCTAAAGCTACTTAGCCTATCAAAATGGTCACACGATAAATCTGAGGGGTCATGGGAAAGGAAAGAAGAAAAAACTAAGCTCTGATTCATTAATCTGTTTTCAGTTTTGACTTTTGTGCATCTCTCACATAAATATATCTTAGTAAAAAGCACTATATTTCCCTGAAGTAACAAAATTTATATACTCAAGTTCTTACCAACACTGCATGAAATGTACCCTAAGTGCTCAGAAATTGAACCATCACATTTCTTTGACAACAGGAGAACTACATCTGCCGACTAACATCATGTGATATGATCAAAAAATTCAAATGGACCTTGAGGTGAGATTGTTTTGTCCACTGCTGTTTCCATGAACCTCCAGACCTCATTCCTGAACTTCTTTAAACCTTACGCTGCTTAATTGCATCGCCTTTCCCTGTTGCCTTTATCCTAATTTGATCACATTTTGCATTGCTCCTCTCATGTGAAGAGGCCTTAGAACCTTTTCTGTAGTTTTATGCCAAAATGGAGTGAGGCTGAGTTCATTTCTTAATACACCCCCTGTGTTCTGTATTTAAGTTAAACACTGCCTGGAGCAAGACATCATGTAATTAGACTCACAGGTGAGGAGACATTGTGCAAGCCTAGCAAGACTTTGCCTAATTAAAATCTGGAGGTTCCCCAGTTAAAAGGAACAACGTGCCAGTCTTGCAACTGTGCGTCCCTAGGAGTCACCAGAATGTTTATTCAGATATATGACTTCATTTAGGTTATTAGATTTTAAAGAAAATCATTTTAAAAGCTGATGAAGGTAAAAAAAAAATTGTAAGAAAAAGAGATTAAATACCTGTAATTTGGAAAATGATAAGCCCCTCACTGATCCTGAGAAGAAAGAAAGAAAGAAAGAAAGAAAGAAAGAAAGAAAGAAAGAAAGAAAGAAAGAAAGAAAGGATTGCCATATTAAGTCTAACCTTCAACTTTTTAGAAAGACTAATGCAAGGAACCCTGTATGAAAGTTACAGAGTCAGCATAACAGATGCTAGCTGGGACAAATTTCCATAGTTATTACTCTGAGGTCTATTGGAGTATTTAGCCCTTCAAAAATAAATAAATAAATAAATCTAGCCTTTTACAATACATGTGACTGTGTTATTGTCAAAAAAGCTCTGCAAAGCTCAGAACTGTGATACCAGAGACGAGGATTCACATCCAGAGTCCTGCATGTCGTTAGAGTCAGGCCACAGAAAGCACTTTAGTGAAGGGTTTCCATTAAATGTTAATAAAGTCAACATGTGCTTCAAGTCACTGCTGACTTTTTCAATATTTAACCAAGACCATGGGTTGTCCTTAACCTTAACCAAGTGCTGTGAGTGTCTAAACAAAGCTGGTCATCAACAAGCTCAATTAAGTCTGGCTTTACTTACACAGCAGGAAGCAGGTTCATGTAATATAGACAGGGATTTAAATCTTGTAAGATTATTTCTGCTGTCAACACAAAGAGGACGAAGATGATGAGGATGATGATGATTGAAATGTTACATTATTATTTATTGGGAGATAAGGAATAGTGTGTGGATTTTTTTTAATAAAACCCAACAGTGGGCAAACAATTTTTTTCTATTATATGACAACGTCTCCTCGTGTTATTCTGAGCTCCACTGATAGAATCCTGTCTGAAAAGCACAATGCAATGATGATCATTTGTGATGTATTTATCACACTACACTGTTCCCGGGTTTGTTAAGAAGTCTGAGTGGACATGAAAGCCTGGAACAAGAAAACAATTGAGTTTTCCTGGAAACTGAGTGGTCAGTGGTCAGGCTGCTGGAGTTAACCTGCTCAGGAGCATATTAGCCATGCAGCATAGGCTACCATGGTCAAACACAGTTAAGTAAGACAGCTTCATTATACCAGAAAATCAGATTTAAGCACAAAGATAGCAGAATCACCCACCAACCTCGCTTCAGGACACAAGCCCCAGATCCACGAACCTGTACAAATACGAGTCATGTCCAATGAACCCTGGAAATAGTCAAGATGAACATTTTGTAAACAGCTGTTTACAACCACTATTTTCCAGGATCTTAGGACCTCTAATCTAACCTTACCTTAACTATATAAAGGAGTCTGTTACTGCTGAAATCTACTATTATGGGAATGGTAAAATTATATTGCATTTGTATTAGCTTTGTATTTAAATGTTGCATTTGTGCAAAACTTGTGCAGCACTCCCTGCTTTGCATAAATATAATCTCGTGATCCATATGGAAAGATCATGTCACAGTTAGCATCTCTGAATTACAAAAAAATATGCACAGTTGCCAAGTTTCTCTGTGTGTGTTTGTTTAACGACAGGCAGAGGGAGGCTTTTTGTGTGTGATGGCAGAGGGCTTGTTGCTGCGAATTTAATGTTTATTTTTTTCACCTTGGTTTATGCACCACCAACAGAGATCATAACAGTTATTTACATACTGTTTGCTCTCTCAATGTCAGACACATATAGGTTTCTTTTTTGCCTAATCAGGGAGCAGGGCGTCAGCAGACACGCACACACCTTACTGAGGGTGAGGATTTCATTATTCTAACTTGTTTATTTGGATTCCACCAACTCCTGAACATATTTTGGGAGACAAATATTGAAAGAATATTTTGCACTACAAAACAGACTTAACCACTACCATAAAAACCTACAATCAACCATTAGTTAGTGAAGTCATCAAGTTTCTGACTCTGTCTCAACAAACACTCGTTGTTAAGTTAAAAAATGTTGATTTGTTTATGGCTTTGGTGCTGTCTGGATTTAATATTAATTTGATTGTTCAGATTATGTTTTTTAATTAAGATGAATTTAGGTTTCAGCTGTCTTGATACAATATATACTGCACACTTGGCATTGTCCAACATAAGTGTCATGAATGTAGTGATAATCAGTCACAGTCATTCTTCGCTTCCAATGCCTCCCAAGAAAAACAACAGCATCAGTCATTTCAGTATGTGCCCCAAAACACATATGCAATACATTCGTTTGACAACACCACAAGGAAGTCAAAAGGTGTTATTATATCGTAACCATGACAACAAAGTCCTGAAACCATAACACAGTATTAATATTAACCCAAAAAAACATCTGTCCCTAAACCTAACCAAACCTAGGTCAATATTTAGTGACTTAGATAGTACTGGGATCTCCAGTCACTCATTGGCTTGGTTTTCTAACTGCCTCTCTAATAGGATGCAGTGTGGTAATTTAGACCTCCATCTCTCGCAGCCCCCTCCTGTGTCTTCAGGTGTGCCCCAGGGCTCAATACCTGGTCCCACTCTCTTCTCCATATGTATTAATGATATTCCTTATGTTGTTAATAACTCCCATATTCATATGCTGATGATACAATCTTGTAAGCTACTGGTCCATCTCCCGATGCAGTGACAAAATCACTTCAGGATAGCTTTCTTGAAACACAGCAGGGTTTAATCACCTTATCATTAAATGCTGCCAAGACTAAAGTTTTGTGGTTTGGTCAGGAAAGCACCATGTCCCCTTCCACCTTTAAATTACCACTAGAGATGGAACCTTCCCAGAGCAGGTCCCAGTTTACAAATACCAGAATCTGGCGAGATATTGCAATTATTACTATTATTATTACTTTCAAGGTCAAGGCTAAACTTGGCTTTCTAAATAGAAATTCCTCTTTTACATCTGCTGTCAAATGCATGACTGTGCGAATGACCATACCTCCTTTGTTTGATTAAGAGAATACAATTATAGATTGCCTTGCAAAGGAACACTTCAAAAGCTTGACCCAATTTACCACACTGCTATTCGATGCACTATGAATGCACCCTTCAAAACACACCACTGCCTTCTGTATTCTCTGCATACTCGTTGTAACATACACTGGCTTTTGCTTATTTATAAAACTCTTCTTGGGTACTGATCTCCCTGTTTAAGGCAGTTATTGCAGCCAATATTTGTAGCCAAGTACAATATGTGGTCTTACTATTACACCAGAGTAAGGGCCCCTACATCCAATCCCATTTTTGTCTGTTCTCATCCCAGTCTGCTGCTGTTCATTTTTGGAATTTGTTACAAAAAAACCCCAATAAAATTGGACAAATGTATCACCATCACTGCTTTAAGAATATTTTTAATGATACTTGTAAATGTTTTCCGTTTCATTTGACAAATTAGTCATTTTCAGTTTTTGTTTGTCTTATCCGTATTGCACGTCATTATGAGTAAGACATTGTTCTTAATGTCTTGCCTGATAAAAGAAAGGTTGTGTAAATAATCAAAACTGATTTATATTTCAACAGTATTTTGTAATGGCTTTGGAGGGCACAGAAAAATGATCGTCCTACGTACTATATTTTGTCTTTTCATTTGGAAGGTTTGTTCAGTTTGCAGTTATTAATAATTGGAAAGTTCACCTTAAGGAAAGACAAACATTGCTGTCCTGTACAAAGCTCTGAGTATTGGAAGCATTTTCTGTGGTCCCTGGTCCCTATAATCGATTCCCATAAAGTGACCCCGGGTCACCTAACATGAGAAGCAATCTTTCCCCTATAATGCACCAGACGTCCAGGTCCTTCGACGGCCGGCTGTGTGACTAACAGGCTGATCATATTGAAGCTGATTGGCTGTAACAGCTAATGTAAGCCTGTATTTACTCACTGTAAACATACCAACTTAAAGGTTTTAGGCATAAAGAACAAACGCCTGTGATTTTGATCGCTAAAATAACGCAAACAATGATGGAGACCGGTATCCACTTTGACTACTACTCATACTCTTTGTATATTCATTTTTAAGTGTCACATCAACACTGATTCAGGTCTGAATGTGATTGCTAGCAAAACAGCAAGAGCTATAACAATAGGTTACTGGCTGAAATTAATTTCATTAGTTTAAGTAGGTTAACATTAGTTAAACTCAAAGGTCAAATTTCTGAAAATCAGTTAAATTGTTAAATTCTCTGTTTCTTATTATTTTTGCTTTTTGAGTTTTCTCAACTTTCTTTTTTTTCTTTTTTATAGCACACAGTGTTGAAATAAAGGCTTGATTAGAACTTCAAAAATACTTGGTCCCATAATGTAAGTTAAAAGTAATTAGTACTGTATACCTGTGTTAGCTGTGCTTGTGCTCACTTCTCTCTAAATCAATAATCTTTGGACTACATGAGTCCTGGCATTCAGTGCTGCCGAGCTTTGAACAAACCTTCCATGTATCTTCAACACAACATAAATACAACATCATACAGTACAACTTAATTTCTTGCCACATATGCACTCTTGAACTTGTGCAGATGTTGTTTCTTTAATCCCCAGGATTACATGCTCACTTTTCACCTATACTTTTCATAGTCTGTTTAAACTTTTTTTTGGCTCTGTCTCTTTTCTTACATTTTTTTTTATCTTTCTGGGCCTCCTGCCCATTCCCCGTCTCTCTTCTCCTCTCCCATACTTTCCTCTCATCCACCAAAGTGTTCAACGTCAGCCCCCCGCCCCCCCCCCCCCCCCCCCCCCCCCAAAAAAAGAAATCTTTAATTAAGTTTACTGCTCTAGAGACTCATCCTCTCTCATCTCTCTCTCGTCTTAGTCTTCTCTTTTCCCCCTTTGCAACTCTCTCAATGTTTGTCTCGGTCTCGCGCTCTTCTTATTCACAATATAATTTCCTTCCCAACACTCCCCCCCTTGTCTTCTTTTCTACTGCTCTCTCCCTTCATCAAATCACTCTATCATTCCCTCTCTTCAACTGAGTGTCTCTCCATCTCTCGCCGGCTCTCCATCCCACTCACATTTCCATCAGGCAACTTCAAGCATTCTCCTTGTTCTCCTCTCCCACTTTCTCCTCGTGTGCTCTACAGCACTCGTGTTCCTCGGGCTTTGACTGGCACGCAGCAGATGTTAAACAGCTGTTGCAGAGCAGATAGATTGCTCATTTTTGCCTGTTCAGCCTCCAACCTCCTTGACTTTCCTACTCCCTGTCTGTCACTGTCTGTCTGTCTGTCTGAGCTGTCTCTCTCTTGCTCCACAGAGCAGAGCAGGACAAATCCTGTCCTGTCTTTCTGACCCTGTCTCTGTCGATCTCTGTCTTTGTAGCTTATCTATGCACGCATTCAGTCTGCCTCAGCTTTTGCAAAGTTTTGATTTGTGTTTCCCATGATGATTCACTACAGTTCTAACTCTCATGTGTACAGGCTGGTGTGTAAAAACACAAAACATAGGATGTCTTTAGGGAGTTAAGTTTTTGTGTATTCCATCTGTTTGTAATGCTGTTTGTGTCTGCTATGGTCAGCTTCTTTTGAGTTCACAATCATACTTCCTTGCTTGCTTCACCTGTAGCTCTTTCTCACACAATAGCTTCTTCACCTTAAAGTAATAGTTAGATTTTTTTAGATTTGTATGGTAGAAGTGCTAATTTGCTTTCTATAGATGGTTACATGAGAAAAGTAGTACAACACTCATGTCTGCAGAGCAAATTGAAAGCTACAGCCAGCTGCCAGTTTGGTTGGATTAGCAAAAACTTTGGAAACATCTGTGTCGAGAGGTGCCCATTTGATAACCCATGTACCAAACTAATTTCACTCATAGGTGAACACCAGTATTTACACAAATAAGAGGTAATGTGTGTAAGCATTCACTCTAGTTGAATAGTCTTGCACGAAGGATAGTTGCATAAGATCCTGCATAATACTTAACCCATTGACTGATTCACAACATGGTCTACAAAGAAATATCGGTACAGAGATTATTCACTCAAAAGAAGCTCTAATGATGTCTAGCATGAATTTAATTGTATATTACACATCAGTTAAAATGCATTCAATCCGAGCAGTGTAACGCTTCATGTAAGTAAACATGGGATGTAGTTGGACTTCTTTTTCTTCAGATTTTATTTTCTTATTTCTGCCAAGAACGTGTTATTGAGTTGATTACATATACTCAATGTGTGTGTGTGTGTGTGTGCGTGTGCGTGTGCGTGTGTGTGTGTGTGTGTGTGTGTGTGTGTGTGTGTGTTTCGGGCTGCTGGTGTGGTATTTAATGGTGAACCAAGCCTGTTAACTTATTTAGCAGCTGTATATTTACCCCAGTCTTGGTTTTAAATTTAACTAGCATTTCAACCCTATGAAACTGTAAAACTCTGTTATGTTTGGCTGCAGACTCACACTCCACTTGAGTGGTCAAGAGTAAAAAAGGCAATTTAGAAAATCAGTTTCAAACTGTTGCTTGTTATTGAACTGAGTCAAATGGTCCAGTGAAAAGTAAAAACCACTGAGCGTGAAATCTTACACAGATTGCTCCATTGTAATCCTCCATCATTCACACATCCTGCATCTATCTTCCTGTAGGGCTGTTAGGGCTGCCACTATCTACGCCAAGCTTCCTTCTCTAATGATGTTAGTTACTGAATAACATAAGCTGTGTCTCAATTCTGGGGCCGAATCCTTCGAAGGCTGCATTTGGAGACAGATTGCTTGACAGCGGTTTGACAAGGTTGTCCCATTTCGAACGCTCCTTCGAACACGGCCGAGAAAAGTGTCCTTTGTTTCCTTGGCAACGAAGGATCCAATGGGTGGATTCTTCGTGGCCAAACCTTTCCCAAAATGTATTCATCCACAAATAAAACAGTGACCGAAGATAAAGAGGAACTCCTCTGTAAACCAGACCATCTCATTTCAATTGGCCTCTGCAGTCTATGCGGTCTTTGGAGGCCATACCTTCATAGGCTGCACCCTATGGGATTCAGTCCCTAAATTGGGACAATAATAATGTACACAACATAAAACTTTCTGGAGACTCCACTGGTTGCCTGGCAACCACTAAGATCCAAGAAATAGCTACCCAAGAATAGTTACACAAGAAGTAGTTACACAGAAACGAGGAATATATTGGAGAAGAATAGAAATATGAATAAATTGACGTAATAAATGGGCAACACAGGGTGAAGAATACAGATGTTGGAGGGTATTGAATTATTTTCAGACTTGGATTCTAAGGAGTCCACATATGTTATGCTGTATTGAAGCTACCCTAAGGCCACACAGCACAAATCTTTTGATTTTAGTAATGTTCCTCCACACTTCAGCTCCCTTATCAACCTCAGCACTTAACACCCTTTGACAAAAGCTAAAACAGCATGTTGATTTCTTACAAGTTGTGTTTATTTTAAAAATTAGTCTCGGCAAGTCAGCGACAAAACTTAACAAAAGTTAACATCTGCATATTGAAATTTCTGATTGTTCCATATCTAAGTAGAACTTATCTCTGAGGTTTGGGGCCGACCATTTAGCACAATTAATTAAAGCCATAGAACTAAGAGTGGAATGATTTGGTGTTATCAAAATGTAAAATCTGGAGCTCATTTAGAGACGTTGAGGTGTTTGTTCCTGGAAATTAGACATGACATCAGGGAGTTTTCTGATGATTTTCTACTGTTTGATCTTTGGTCAAAAGCTGCTGAAGATAATCATAACCACATTGATAAGATATAATCTATAACTACTATTGGCCTCAAAGAAATATTTCTACAAAGGGTGACAGCAGGACATAACCCCGAGCTTAATTACATTTCAAACTAAATCTATCACCCAGTTAATTGTTAGCTGTGTTGAAAGAGGAAAATCTCGACAGAGAATGAGGAATAGAAAAATGTGTCAGTGCATTAAAGGGGAATGTCTGTTTCCCGGTGGTAAGGTGTCCAACCGCATGTGAAAAAAGCTGTACTCTATGGCTCCAGAAGGAGCTGCATGACAGCTGATAAATGTCCTCAGGTGTTGTCACCTGAGACAGTGTTGGTTGAGTCTGAACCCTACAAGTTTGAATTATAAATAAATATGGGGGTGTGGAGTTAGAAAGAAGTGGGATTACCAGACCTCTGTACCCCCTCCCCCCATTATCTGCAGGCTACAGACTACAGCAGGGGTCGGCAAGTAAGTCTGGCCTCAGGTGGCGCCGTGGATCACTATCACAGTAAAGTACTGAACTGGTGTTATATTTTTCATACCACTAATCGCGTACTGTCTGAACTTTTTAGAATTAAAACGGTCAACAGCTTGAAATAAAAGCAATACTGCAAAAAAAAAAGAAAAAAAAAAAGAGAGAAAACCTTTCTGGCACTTTTATTTTGTAGGTAAAAATGCCAAAGGTTGGTGAAGTATAATAGTATAATTCTTCAGGTTCAGGGTAGTTTCTCTATGTGGACATTATAGCTAAACATGAGACTGTGAGTCCGATGTCAAATTTTAAAAATCTGATGATCAAAATTATCTGGTGGACCAGATATTATTGCTGGGGGACCAGTTTTGGCCTGCGGACTGCCAGTTTCCGAGCACTGGGCTATAAACTCCTGGATATATTAGCCACTGCTAGCTGTTGGTGGTCGTGTAGCATAGGGGGTAGGTGAAAGGTTTAAACAAGAAGAAGAAGAATACATATAAGAAAATAGGAAATATCTCCAGCTCTGCTGCACCGATTTTGATCCTTTAGTAGAAACAGACATTCCCCTTTATGCACTAAAACATTTTTCTTTTTTTTTAGTTTCTTTTTGCCTCTTTCAACACAGCTAACAATTAACTTAGTGATAAATTTAGTTTGAAATGTAATTAAGCCCTGGGTTATGTCCTGCTGTCACCCTTTGTAGAAATATTTATTTGAGGCCAATAGTAGTTTCAGAGATAATATCTTATCACTGTGGTTTAGGATTATCTTCAGCAGCTTTTGACCAAAGATCAAACAGTAGAAAATCATCACAAAACTGTTCCCTGATGTCATGTCTAATTTCCAGAAACAAACACCTCAACGTCTCTAAATGAGCTCCAGATTTTACATTTTGATAACACCAAATCATTCCACTCTTAGTTCTATGGCTTTAATTAATTGTGCTGAATGGTCGGCCCCAAACCTCAGAGATAAGTTCTACTTTGACTGGAACGATCAGAAATTTCAATATGCAGGTATTAACATTTTCATTAAGTTTTGTCGCTGACTTGTAGAGACTGATTTTTAAAATAAACACAACTTAGGAGTAAGAAATCAACATGCTGCGTTAGCTTTTGTCAAATGGTGTTAAGTGCTGAGGTTGATGAGGGAGTTGAAGTGTGGAGGAACATTACTAAAATCAAAAGATTTGTGCTGTGTGGCCTTAGGATAGCTTCAATCCAGCAAATCATATGCGGACTCCTTAGAATCCAAGTCTGAAAATAATTTAATACCCTCCCACATCTGTATTCTTCACCCTGTCTTGCCATTTATCTTTACTTCAACTCATTCATATTTCTCTTCTCCTGCTACTATATATCCCTTATTTGTTTCTCCTCGATGTCTGCCCTATTCCTTTAAGTTTTTAACAGATGTTCTTAATTCCTCAAAAAAATGTATCAATTCCTCCCTTCCTTTTAGTACCTACCTGCCTTCCTTTCTTCTTAACTTATTTTTTACCTTTTCTTCCTCTGCCCCATCGACCCCCTTACACCATCTGTGTCTGTTGACAAACTGTCTCAAAGACACGACACCCATTGATTTGAAAAGGGGGCAGAAAAAGACGGAGCGGAAAATCTCTCACAGCCTCAACAGTTTCTCTTTGATAGACGTCGGCACATCCAGAGGCCAAGGAGAGGGAGAGACAGAGAGGGAGAGACGGAGAGGGAGAGATTTCACTAGGGCGCACAGACCACTGTGTAAACACATGCTGTGGTCTTTTATATCTGCTCTGCTGCTTCCCAGGAACAAGCTCACTTCCCCTGAAGTCATCTCCGGGCTGTGCATCATCACACTCCCTAACCCTTGCAGTTATTCCACTTACCATTCAAATCACTCTGGAAACTGTGAATTTCGTATCAGGCCTCAGCACAGAAACAAATCTAACCCTCACCCTGCTGCTCTGATGCAGTGGTGCTGAACATTAGGGTTGGTACCACAGCTGAGAATAATGTAACTCTAAAACAACATTGCGCCTTTACAAATGTTTCCAGAAGCATATCGTAGCCCACGATGTTTGTTTAATGCGTTGTGGATTCAGGACCTCCTCAGACTTGTTAGTTTTGAGATATCTCTTTACACACAAGTACAGCAGTTCACAGAAAGGCCACAGCTGCATAATCGCTTCATATGACAGAGAGCTGCAAACATCTTCTTCCTCCACATCAACGTCACACATAGAAAACATCCTCTACCACAGGGGTTTTATCTTCAAGCACATTATCATCGAATCTATTAAATAAGCCTATTTAGGATAAATCACCTATTAAACATGCTTAAACAGAGGCACTAAAATGTACTGATGTTTATCCGATGAAGGTCAGCATTACAAGAACACATTTATAGATGAGGATATGGCCCTGGCAGTTATGTTCACAATGAGGCATGGTATAGTGACACTCCAAGTTGCTGCTCTTTACTGCAGAAGTAAGTTACTGTAAATATATGATGATATCGTAGATAGTGAGATCCTGTTCTGGATAGTACGTTTTTGGCAGACACATTAGTCTGCATCTGGTCTTACTTGGCTGGTTCCTGCTGGCAGAACTTCACTGTGCTATTTCAGAAAAGGCTAATGGGCTCAGTTGGCCTGACCGCACTCCACTGCATAGCAGGGTGATAGGATTCACAAACATCCCTGCTGCCTAATCAAGGCTAGCTACCAATGATGAGTCTTTGGGGGGGAAGCACAACTTTTGTTTTCACCAAGAGTTTCTCCTCCGTGACACAGTGCTTCTGCTGTTCTTGTCCTGCCTTACAGTGAATCTAAAATGCCTACAAATTAACTACTTTCCTGAGTGTTAATCGCAAATAATTATGTTTTTTTTTTTTTTTTTACTTTAACTTTGATTATTGATATGTACAGCACTGGATTTCACCTGCTTATGGCACCACCAGATGTGATTAGGCTGTATTATGTTATAATTATTTTCCCCACAGAATCTTTCTAACAGTAACTTACATTCTTTCATTTATTCTGCAATTCAAGCGATTGGAAGGTTTGTCTCGTTTCATTACTGAAAACGGGACAATCACGTGCTGTCGCCATATTTACATTATCTTATTCACTGTGATAGAGAGCAGGAGTCGCAGTGAGCAGAGGGTTTGCAGAGGAGATTACTTTACTAGATGCGCGTCACTGAAAGAAGATAACTGCCTTGATTTATGTTACATCTCCCACTGGCATCAGAAACCACAAGCAGCCCATACACAGGTCTTGCAGCCCCCCTGCAGCCACAGTAGTCCCAACATGTAGTTACATTTTTGAGAAGACACACGTCAGATTCACTGTAGCTGCTGTCGGTATGTCGTGAATGAAAATGAAGCTTTAGCCTACCTGCTTCATCTTTTTACAGGACTTCATCATGCTGCTCATTATCCACCAGTGCACTTCATTCAGGGGAGGGTGGGGGGGTGTACAGCTCTCTCTGTTGGCCAGACTGAAACAAAGAAATAATATTGTTTTACCGTTTGAAAAAATCTTGTAAAATAATTTTAACTGTTTCTGTTCAAGTGTCTGTGGAGGCATTATTCTGTATGAAAAACATGGTTAATTTGAAGAGCAAACATACAGTATATATGGTTTCCTACCTACCTGTTTGCCTTCATCTCTGCTAAAAGAAAGAGGTATAAACGCAAAATAATGGGGACAGTAGTGAGAGCGAGGCTGCATGTTACCTGTGTATCTCCAGGTGCATTTACACTGGATTTAATGCTACAAGGTTTATTTTATCCTGTAAATCCAGTGTTTTTTTGTTGAAGCATCTAACATAGGTTTAAAATGCAACTGGTTTCAACTGGTTTTAATGGGATGCTTTGTCATATTTTCATGACATCAAGGAGTATATCTCATTTAAATACATAAAATATAAAAATATTTATATATTAAATGTCTCATCTGTGCCTCGTCCACAGTGGAATTCTCCCTGTATGAGTGGTAAACACTGGTGCACAACGGTGAGTGTAAACTGAAGCCCTCTGAGGGACTGAGACTGAAACCTGAAATTTATTGCTATTGCTTTGGATTACTAAAAATGTTTATGTGGTCTAACATCAATGCAGAAATAGTTAATATACGTATACCATCAAACACATCAAAATGGAGCCAGCTATGATCATCATCATCACAGCATCATCCAGCAGATGTGTTTTTAACAGCTTCTCAAAATATAGCCCATTCAAAACCCACTGTATAATTTTACAAATGTATGTCCGCCAGTCTGTTCTCAAAGCTTTTCCTGAAGATTCTCAGAGTAGATGTTATATTAATCAGCACCACAGATTGAATTGCTGCAGCATCACTCTCAACGTGTAGGTAATGAGTTGCTTTTTGTGGTAATTTTTCAGCTCTCTGAGATAAAGAACCTCAGCGAGGAGGCACACTGGTGTTTTATCTAAAACTTATTCAGCAGCAGCAGGCAAGCAATGCATAAAATAAACTCACTGCTGAAAGAAACAATGTAAAACTGATGATGATAGCAGATAAAAAAAAACTACGACAAAAGTTAAGGAACACTGAAGGGACAGATATGGGAATTTAACAAAGGAGGTTTTGAGATTGCGGGAGAAACAAACAGTATATATGTGATATGAGTTGGTTGAGGTTGCAAATTTTTACAGCAAATTAGTTCACAAAATCACATCTTAGGTTTTACCAACCGAAACAAGAAAGGATTACAAGTCAGACAGTCAAGAAAACATGTCAGACAGAGTTTCTTCAAGCACATCTTTATCCACAGCTGCTGTAACAAATATACCATAAACAGGGTGAATCATATTTGAAACCAAAACCCTGTTTAATTTGATAGAGCAGTGTTGTGAGTATTCTCTCTTATCCGTCACAAAGAGTGAATTATTTTCTGTGTTAAGACTTGTTAGCCACTCTCTGTGGACTCAGAGGAAAATAAATAGCAGCGTCACAGTACCTACTCCTGGTTTAGATATGTAGCAATGAATCTGGATTTGTCCTATTGCATGGTGATACATATTTTTGTATTTAAGTATCTTTTGGTGCATGTAAATTATGTGCAAGTTGCTTGTGTGTATTTTGTTTTTCACTTACCTATTACAGGTTCGAAGTGAAACGCTGCGTCCAAACTGGTGCAACACCATTTCATGACAGGGGTAACCTGTGCGAAACATATTTATGGCAACTATTCAGTTTCACTCTTCATATCATCATCTGGAGCTCACTCAGTGTGCATCAGCTGTGGTATCGCTCTTCACTGTGAACTGAGCTGTAATCACCTCAACTCACAGTTCTGCTATAAACACTGAGAGCATGGTGACAGAAAACATTTAGATTTACAACAGCAAACAGATTTTCACACCAGCATGAGTAAGACAATCTACACTCAGCACAATTTTCTAAATAACTGTCTCACAGGTTGAAAACCTTGTATCTCCCCTCTAGCTGAATTCACTGGTAGACTTTGGTAGTTTGGCATTCAGCATTCCTGTCTGATTGAGTGCAAGTTTAACACTGCAATCTTACTGCCTGTCTATTAGCAATGTTTCACTTTTAGAGGTGAAATGTAACTAAAGACATATACTCAAATACTTTATTTACAATTTAGAGGTACTTCACACTACTTCATACTTCTACTCCATTACATATAGGGGGCATATATTTTACTATTTACTGCACTACATTTTATAAATTACTCTGCCAATTCGTATTATTATTACAAATATCACGTATCTAGTATAACTGCACAAAGCACTGTTTATAAGTCACAGTATAATCTATAATATAACACCAATTAAACTACCCGGGTTTGTATCCATTAACTAAGCTTTTTGCGAGGCTGTAATGACTCAAATTTGACCATTAATAAAACCTGTTAGCAGTTTTTCTAGCATGTGCTGCTAGCTAACGGCTTCTTGCTAATCACTAACAAGTTTCAGCCTGTGAACTGCTAATGTTAGTCGCTAACGCTAATGGCTAATGGTTCCAACACTTTTACTAGCCTGGGCTGCTAGCTAACTGCTCCTGCTAATCGCTAACACATTTCAGCCTGCAAACTGCTAATGCTCATCGCTAACGCTAATGGATAATGTTTCCAGCATATACACATATCCCAGCCATGCTTCTAACGTCAGATTCACTGTATTTGGAAAGACCAAAATTAATGTTTATAGTGTTTACAAGAGTTTGTGCTGTGTTGTGTCACCACAAAAATACTCTTACCTGTGGAAAAACATATTCACGACTTCCTCCTCTGTCACTCATGAACTGCGTCATAATACTGTCTCTGGTGATGCGTCCTGGTGATGCGAAGCTCTGCCGCCTTCTGTTGTCATAGCAACACGGACACATGTTCACTAACCCTTCCTTAAGACTGCAGTAAAACTACAAAATGTCTATTGAGGGCTTCTCATATGCATGGTGGGATTAATTGGGCCCCTAATGACCTGCACTTCACAACTTCACATAGTACTTTCACTATATAGACATATATAATTCAAGTAACTTTAATTTTTAATCTTTAATTTTAATTCAAGTCATTTGCTAAAACATATTTTTAGAATGAAGGAGAGCAATATAAACTACAATAGTTCAGGCCCTCTTCAAGACCAGGGCCACAGGATAGAGGACCCATAGTAGTTTCAAATTTATAACAAAAATGTGATTAATCAAATTATGCTGACCCAAATGATATGCAGTAAACCTGGGGCTTTCGGCCCCTTATTGGTCTGTGGCCCCTGGGTTGTCCGGGTGGTTTCCAGGCTTACTCATATGCATTAAATGTTTTACACCATACTGTAATGTACCGTGCGGTTGGTCTGTTAATTATCCCCTTATGTGCCACATACATGCCCCAACTGTTTATTTAGCCATACAGATCTGTCTCTGAGATTTTTGCCTTCACCCCAGTACAATGGCAGTGAATGGAATTAAGTTTGCAGTGCTCACAGCACTAAAAAATAACTTAAAAGAAAAATTCAACAGCAAAATGCTGCAGGACCTGCATATTTATATAGACTACCAATAAGAATTTCTGTGATCTTTTCATATGAAAAGATAATAGGATTCACAAAGTGGTTACAATTTATCCTGAGGTGTAATGTCTTTAAAAAATTTCATGGCACCCATCCAATATCTCTTGAGCTATTCCTGTCTTGACCAAAGTGGTGACTGACCAACAGATAGACATTGTCATCTCTAGCTATATGCCTTTTTTTTCTATTTCAGTGGATAAAATAAAACTGTAATAAAATTGTCAGATTTGTGCTGTAAATCATTGTGCCGATGTCGGTGTCAGTTCCTACTAAATGCTAGATTTCTCAGGGGAGAATGAGTCCATGTTTTACCTTTTCACTGTCTTGACAACTGCACAGCACTAGTGATGCTACCGCAGTCAGTCAGGTTCTCAGTACAACTGGGATGAGGGATGATTAGCTGTTAAAACAGCCTGCCCATCTCCTCCTAATGGCATGTTTGTGCTGACCCTCTCCTTGACCTGTTATTGTTAACCACCGGCACAGGGGGAGGCGGCATTCAGCGGCAGAATCTGATATTTTCTCCTCCTGTTCTGTTGTGTCTTCTCTTTCACACAACTCCAATTTCCTTCCTCAGAGATAATGGGCTCTCTGATGAGTCTTGGCACTTCTCTCACTCTCTGTTTCAGTATATGTCTCTCTCTCTCTCGGTCTCGCTTTTCTTCTTAGGTCATTTCTATGTGTCACTGCTTCTTCATACCATTCATTTCCTTCTTGCCATCTCTCCTTGAGATTCTCCCAGTAAAAAGCACCAAAACTCAACTTACAGACAGTTTGGGGTTAAAAAGACATACATACATTAAAAGTATACAGTATAATACTTTCAAGGTGTCAGCTAAGGATGTGTTAAATGATCCATGTATTTAATAATAAAGCTTTTGGTTACTAGACCTCAACTGACAAAGGAATTGGGTCTCAAAGCATAATGCCTGTCTTCAAATGCAAGTACACTTAAAGCGGATGTTCAAGGACATCACAGTATAGATAATCTATTTCACATATGTAGGCTTTGTCATATTTTTGCCTGATCATGTTTAAATACTGGGATAAAAAACTGAAAAACTAATCTAAAACTAATCTGGAAAACGATCTGCACTATTATAATCATTTCCTCCTCTAAAATCCAAGTATTTGCTGCAGTTTATAACAGATTTTAATTTTGTGACAAATGGTCTGCAGTCATGCTAGCAGCTGTGCAAGGCAGAACCTATAGGCTAGTGGTGCTTTCAGGTAAAAGCAAACATCAGGAAGGCTAACGTGCCCTCCATGAAAATGCTAACAGGCTGATGTTTAGCAGGTATAATGTTTACCATGTTCCCCCATCCTGGTTTAGCGTGTTAGCATGCTGATATTTGCTTATTAGCATTAGCAGACACACAAGTCCAGCTGAGGCTCATGGGAATGTCATTAGCTTTTGCAGGTATTTGGACACTTTAAAATGAAAATGTTGACCTGATGGCGGCCGTTGAGGAAAAGAGGATCACCAAAATTATTAAAATTCAATCTGGAACCAAACTTTGCAGAACATCCAACACTGCAATCCCTGAAGACATGACGCCAGTTAAAATGATCCTGAATGTGGCATTTTTCCATTAACTTATACACACAAATTATGCCAAGTTGCAGCGACCTGCTGTCACCCCCTGTTCTGCTGCTGCCCCTCTCCTGACCTTGAAACTGTATCCGCTGGCCCATACACGTTACCGACTGACTGACTACTACTTTGCAGTTTCTCCGTCTGTCTGATAACCTTCCCATCTTTTTCTCCCAATCACATTTCTTCCTTCCTCTTTCTTTTTGTACTGCTCTGTCTCATTTCGTCATCCACCTCTCCCTCCTCCTCTGCTCCCCATTATCTTCCTGGGTGACCCCAGAGGTCTGTGCGCTGAGCTAACTTGTCATGAATCATTTGGTCAGATGCTACTGAACATCCCCTCTCTTCCTGTGTATCTTGCTCTCACGATCACCCCGCCTCTCCGTTCCCTCGTTCTCTATCCATCCATCTCTCTCTTGTTCTCCCTCATGTCTAATCTCTCTGTAGCCCCCCCCCCTCTCTGTATTTGTTTTCCTTTTTCTCTTTATGATGCCGTCTGCCTCTCTTCGCTTTATCTTTGCTTTTGTTTTTCCGACTGCCGGACTAAGATGTGCATCATTTACAGCACCATAACACTTACGCCACAGGAAGTATACCACAACCACATAAACACAACTCAGCCATAAAATAAAATCCTTTTTATTGCAGTAGAGTGAAGATTATGGCGGATAGCACAAAAAGAATCTTATCACATAAGCTCCACAAAATAATGATATCAGAAGGACCTTTTACTAGGGCTGTTTGCTTCAGTTGCACATTAATCTGACCTGCACTTTGTGTCAGAGCAATCTCTCTAGACAGTCTAAAGTGATAGTTAATGAAAGAAGCAAACAAGTCATTATAGGCTTGCCTGGCAGTCTGTGGCTGTTTTCACTGAGCATTTAAAAACATTCACAACCAGCGATGGAGGAGCCTTTAGAATTTTTTGAACTGGACCTTGGTTGTCTGTTTTGCATTTAACACAATACTGTACTTAGTGCACTAAAACAAATTTGTTTTCTCAATGCAAAATGGAGACATCGCTGGAGGCAGGCTGTGGACTGACACTGAACTAATATGGTGGGAGTGAAAGTGTTGAAAACGAGGTGGGGAACGAGCAACACAAAAACATGCAGCTTCATCTCCAGTGACTCACATTTTATTTCTAACTTGTGAGTACGTTTGTGGAAAAATAAAATAGGTGTTTTAATTGCTTTAACGGGACCATTAGGTTACATTTTCTCCTGATAAATACTATGTGCCAAAGCTTTGTCCCTTTGGCACTTATTTATTTTACATTTTTACACAGCTCATCTACATTTCAGTTTGTGCTCTTTTTACAGCCTTTTGAGAATGGGTGACCTTGGAAGTGAAAGTCAGTGTGTTTAGAAGTGTTGGGCAACATCATAAAATGTAATATCTCGATACAGTCAAGCCCATAAATTTTGATTTAAACATTATTAAGGTGTTTCATGCTTCAGGTGAAGTTCAAGTGATGCTGCCACTAAACAGCAGGTCAAAGTTTTATTTGTCACATGCCAAGGTGCAATTTATAGTAAGCAAAGCAGTGAAATGAGGGTTGAACTGCAAACAACTGCAAAAAATAAATTAATTAATAGATTTTAATTGATATTATGAAAAATATTGCATATGGCGGGATATATCACAATATTCGATATTATCAAATATCAGCTTAAGTCTAGTGTTTACAAACATTTTACATTAACTTGTATTGTTAAGCATGACGGGAACATGAGATTAATGTGAACCTCACAGTGACACTACTTTGGGCCCATTGAACCACTCAGGTTTTTCATGTCACTGCTCACTGCACTTAAACATGGAAAAAGCATCTTCGTAAATTATATAGGAGAGTTATGAAAGATACAGTAATAGGCCAATTTTAAAGTGGTGTATTTGCTCTACTTCAGAATGTACTGTATGCAACAGGTTTGGGAGGTTGAAGGTTAATCTCCTCTCTGCCATGGATAAATCTGAGAGGGGTAAGTGAGCACTTGCCCCTCCTCAGTTATCAGTGCTGCAGTGCCCTTGAGCAAGGACCTTAACCCTTCCAGTGATAAACAGGTCAGACAGTGACTGTGCTCCTCTCTGTGAAACTAGTTTGGCTACAAGAAGGACTAGAAAAATCTTCTTAATTATACAAATTGTATATAATCAATCATCCACCTCCGACTGGTGAAGTGTTTGTCATGGTCACTGCACTTGTTAGTGCACAACGTTCGCTCTGATCATTGATGTATACCACTGTGCTCCTGCCCTTGCAGAAGTTGCCACTGCACTCTGACAAAGCAGTTGGCACTGAAGCAAGGTGAAGGGAGGTTTGGTGCCATTCTTATAAAAAAAAGACTTTATTCTGGACCTCTTGGAGAAGCAGATAAAGTAATATAAACATTTTCCTGGGCACAAACACAAACAAGAAGTCAATCATCAGAATGGACTCATGCCCGAGGTCGTGCACAGACTGAAATGTTTCGAACAAGCACACACACATGTCTGAACATTAGTCACAATAATGCCGCTGTGGATGTTTGCAGGTGGAAGCACAAAGCTCGGTGCGGAAACCATGTGGCAACACTAACCTTCCCCTTGATAAAATATGAAGTGGGTGGCTTTAGCAATCAGTTTCACAACAGTGAATGCTGGGTAGTGTAGGTGCAGGCAGCAGTGGAACTGTCTCCAGGTTACAGAACAAGCCACAGTGTACAGTTTTCTGCTGTTTGACACACACACACACACACACACACTCACATGCCTCTGCTCAATCAGACCAAAGCAGATTCAAGGATTTAGGGGACCACCAAGATGCAACCTAGCTCACACATACACACACACACAGCCCCAGACACACACACATGCACAATGGAGGACCACCAAAGTGTGAGCAGGTGGAGGGCTTTACCAGATGGCAGCTCTTCTGTTCCACTGTTATGCACAGAGAGACATATACACACACCCCTACCTTCACACACAGATGCATCCAGAAACCCACTCAGTGGGCACACAAATCCACAGGCAGACTCATACACACACACTTGAATTCTGAATAACAGCTCTTTTCTAAGCAACTATAACAACCTCCCCCGTTCACACACCTCAGCTACAAGGTTGAAGCCCATCTTTACAACCAGATCTTGCAGTATTTCAACACTTGTAGAGTAAACTCAAATGTGTGAATGCACACCTTTTTTTAAAATTCAGTTATACATGTCACACTACTTATTGTGTGAGTCTCTCAGCAGAAAAATGTAGTAATGCTGAACAGACTCTGTGTGTTAGTGTGTGCATATGACATATAGCTGCAATCTACACATAAAGTGCTGCAAGTATTCACAGATGAAGAATTGTTGCAGTGTTACACACTTGGAGTGGCTAGAACAGCTGAAGTGTAAAGTACAGCAGGAGTGATAAATTGGCAAAGATGCATAAATGACAAATGAGCAAAATTCAGTTTGACAAATAGCCTTGGAAGCTTATGTTATTGTCAGCTTGGTGTATGGCATAAGAATGTGTGTGTATGTGTGTGTGTGTGTGTGGCAGAGATGGAGAGGTGTTGGATAGGAAGTGCACTGATTGGGTGTGATAGCTGAAGACGTTTGATTGCAGTTACGAAGAAGTAAGTGTAATTCCCATAAAACCCAATGTATAAATGCTAAAAAAGTTTTCTTTTCTATGATTATTTGCCCGCGTCACATAACAACCCAGTGAATAATTTTTATTTTATAGTAATTTATTTGATCTGAGAAGTCCCTGATTCATCAAATATCATCATCTGTGTAATTTCCGCCTCAGTGCTGATCTAACCTACCTACCTACCTACTGAACTACCTACCTACTGAACTACCTTACTAGTGAACTACCAACCTACCTACTGAACTACCTACCTACCTACCTACCTACTGAATACTTACCAACCTAGCTACTGAACTACCTAACTAGTGAACTACCAAACTACCTACCTACTGGCCTACTTATCTAGTGAACTACCTACCTACCAACCTACCTACTGAACTACCGAACTAGTGAACTACCTACCTACCAACCTACCTACTGAACTACCTAACTAGTGAACTACCTACCTACCTACCAACCTACCTACTGAACTACCAGCTAGTGAACTACCAAACTACCTGCCAACTGACCGACTTATCAACCTACCTACCGAACTACCTAACTAGTGAACTATCTATCTACCTACTGAATACCTACCTACCTACCTACTGAATACCTACCAACTTAGCTACTGAACTACCGAACTAGTGAACTACCTACCTACCAACCTACCTACTGAACTACCTATCTAGTGAACTACCTACCTACCTACCAACCTACCTACTGAACTACCTAACTAGTGAACTACCAAACTACCTGCCAACTGACCGACCTGACAACCTACCTACCTACACTCAGAACAATAACACAATTCTTCTTCCATGTAGCTAACTTGGCTACAGTCTCCATGTTACAACAGAGCCCTTTAGTGCAGTTGTTCTCAAAGTGGGGTCCTTGGGGGGGGGTTCCTGGGGGGTCCCCAACAGAAAAGGGGAATCATTTATTTTCACTATAATTAGTAAAACAATAACAAAATGTATGACTATTTTGTTCATGGGTTTCAAATACGTTCTGTAATAAAACATCTAAAAGTAAAAATCTTATCAAATGGGGGTCTGTGGTCTAACTTGTGTCAGTTTAAGGGTCCTTGGACCTTGAAACAGAACCACTGCTCTAGTGAACTAACGTGTAATGCACTAAATCTCTCATTACCACAGAAATGATATTCCAACAGGTAATTTCGGTCTTTAAAAATTATTTCCTTTCTCATTACTCGCTCAACAGCACTGTAAACAAACCACTAATTAAAACTGATTGTTTCCGTGGAAACAAGGCTCTAAGTTCAGAGTTAGCTTGGGTGTAGGGTGGCTAACTATTTATGCGCAAAATAAGTCAGTGTTTACTTTTGTGAAACTTGTATTAAAAGAATCTAAGAGCCAAATTAAAACTGGCCTGATGCTAACGACCAGTCTAAAATAAATTTGTGAACCTGGCCCGTGATCTAACTCCGGTCCTGAGTCGGTTCCTCAGAACCCAGCGGGATAGTAAAGACCTCTATTTGAAACATTAGCTAGAGAAGCCACAGCAGCAGCAGCTGCAGCAGCAGCGGCAGAGCCTTTAAGCAGCAGTACCTTTCTCTGCCCTGCCCCTGTGGTTTCAGTGCAGAAATGTTCCCAGCAGGTGAACTGGTAATTGTTCATTTCAATCACCAACATTTGGCAACCACCCCTGATATTTACTGGTCATATTCTGCTTTCAGAATGTAGAACCTAACCTCTAATGTGTTTTGGAGGTTAATTAAAAAATGTGTGTTTTCTCTTGTTTGGCCGGGGGTATTGCTATTGTTATCGCCACTGTGATTTAGGATATTTGATCTACAGCATTGTTAATATTTAAACAGAAACAGGAGGCTATTTCTTCATTTACAGAGAGTCGTGTGAATTTGCAGTTTTATCTGTTTATGTGTCGAGAGGGAGGGAGCGAGGGAAAGAAAGATGGGGACGAGGGGAGGGGAAGAGAAAAGGCATTATTTCCTTTTATTTCAGAGCCCAAATGTTCCAACAATAATCGTGATCCAAGAAAATCATCCCTCTTTGTCTGGGGCTTATAGGATGAACATAATTTTTTAGTTTTTTATGGGGAAAGGATTTATTGGTTCTGCTTTAAAGCTAAAGTTAGGGAAATGAAATTAAGTTTGTATAGAGCTCTCACAAGTGTAATAAAAAAAAAACAGGATGTGTATGTGTGTGTAACTGCCTCTGCAAGTTTATGCATGTATTCCTGCTTGTCCGTGTGCATTTATCAGATGGACAAAGCATAAGGGCAATAAAATAAAACTGACCAAGCACATTCCCGGGAACTTAGCTGTGACGAGCAAACGGCTGCCTTAGTGTGCCTCATTATGAATGCTGATGCATGGCTGGAGGCTAAGTGTTAGGCCAGGGGAGCAGTAATGTCGAATCAGACCGGACAAGTGGCATTTTATTATCATACAGCCTCAAATACAAGCCTTTGTACAGACCTTTAAAGTGCTTTTAGTGCAATGAACATGCTCCAGTCTTATGGGTTAGCTCAGTGAAGCCACATAGAGGCATGACACACATCCCCCCCCCCAGCCTCCTGCACATTACTCATATATATTCATGTATAAGATACCAGACTTGCAGTACTTGCTTTATCTTTATATTGTTTTCTAATTACTATGATTATTGTTTTGCACCAAAACACCAAAGCAAATTCCTTGTATGTGAATAAACCTGATTCTGATTCTGATCCTGCCGACTCTTGTGATCCCCCTGACTTTTCCTCCAGAAAATGTGACTATTACCATCAGGGGTGGAACATTTAGGCTCACTGCAACTTTTCAACGTGGTATGCATATTTACTTAAATCTAAATGCAAATTATCCCAGCCACGGTTAATCTGATTTGCATAACATGTGGACTAAATGAGAACCGATGCTGGACTGTTTTGACATGTGTTGCTCATGTCTGGAAATATGATGGAGGACGAAAAAAGAAACGTTTTCTGTTGCAAACATTCAACCCACAAGAACAAGACAATATGTGAGGAATTTAAGCTAAGCATAAGTTCAATCAGGAAGACCATCTTTATGCCTCATTTGTTCACAAGGGGTATATTTCGCACAGCTTCACCCCCTTTTCAAATACGATGACATCACAATGGGATCTAATCGCCAGAGACTCTCACATCTCTCACTTTTCCTCTCTCGTTTTTGCACATGGCAGTAAAAGTTTATTTGTTGACTCCTGATTGAAATACTAGTAAAATGTCCTGATGTGTTCACCTCAGCAGAGATTAGTGACATTATTTTGTGATGATTAAAATTATTTGATTAAATTACTTCTGTAAGTAGATAAAAATCATCTTTTAATTCCCTCTCTCTATAAATGATTTACCCAGGTTTATAATATATATTTTTGAGGGTTCTTATGTTTCTAATAACTTTATTTTAGAATGACAGACCTAACTTTTTTATTCCCTTATTTTCCTGTTTTTTTTCCCCTCTACAATAATGACCAGTGGTTTTCAGCTTGTGTCCAAGTGTTGCATTAAACATGGTTTGGCACAGACCACGCCGCCACAAGACCTCATGCCACTGGTGTAATAAAGCCCAGACCAAACTCATTACTTGTTTCAGTGCATTTTGTCATCCCTCTCTACCAATCTCCACCCACGAGGGCGTGACCTGACATTATTACTATTGTGTCCCACTAATTCCCTGCCTTTCTTATTCATTCCCCCTCCTTCAATTTCCCGTTCATTTTCTCGCTCCCACTCACCTTTCTCTATCTTCCTCTACTTCTGTTCCTGCCATCTTCGTCTGTCTCCCGCCCTCATTCTGTCTCCATCCTCACAGACTCTATTTCCTGTGGTCTTTTGCGGGTCACTTGCCTCATTCTTTTTACGGGTCACATGGCTTTTGCCTCAGCCAGCCCTGAAAAAACACACAGACACACACACACACACATACACACAAAAATAGTGGATCCTGGGAGTTTCTTTAATTAGTTGGTACCAGTTTGCACTGCCCTCCCAATCACCCCCGCTAGCACTACTGTCTTTCTCTAGTCATGTGAACTGAACATCTGGGGGAAAGGTTTTTACAGTCCCACAACTCTGTAATTCTTTAACAAAACTGGAAGCCACCAGAGTGATTGGGTTTGATGAGCTGTGAAAAAAGAAAGAGGCGGGGAGACATGGAGGGTGAGACAGGGATGTGTACTGAGACTAATTTGTCTTTTAGGATTGTCAGAATGTGAGACAGATAAAACAAGGGCAGAGTGGTGAATAAAAGTTTTTATACGTCTGTGAGAGAGAAACAGAGGGATCGACAAAGAGGGAAGTTTAACAAGGCAGGAAGGAGCTGCTGCTCTGTGTCACAGTGTTTTCAGTTTGACATTCAAAAAGACAACACACCCACAGGAGTCAACAGCCTATCACATAGACACAAAAACACCTGACCCAGGGGTGTGAAGTCTTTAAAATGTCTTCAATAATTCAATGTTGTTGGCTGGAAGGTTTGTGGCTTCTGTTTCGTGATGCTCATAGCACATTCATCATATGAACACAAATGTATACGTCCCGGATTTGGCCACTTAACGGCACCAAAATAAAAAGAACTGCACCCATAAACCCTGTCTCGTTATGAAGATTTGAGAGTGTCCTGTAAAATGACAAAAAAAAAAAACCAAAAGAGCCCATAGGTGGTCTGTTCCACGAGCTTATTACGACCCAGTTATGTTTTATTGTTAGGCGACCTCTAGTGGCCGTAGTAATAATGACAGGAAGTCAACTAGTTACTACTGTAACCATGACGACGAGGGTTCTCTAACCCAAACCATTGTCTTTTCCTAAACCAAACCATGCCTCTCCATAAGCTCAAGTGTGTTTCTCATTGTAACCATGATGACGAAGGTCTGGTACGCCTGACGCTGTAGGGGGGCGCCATTTCATGAGATGCTACCCTTATGGTTGTTAAGGTTGGAGGACTTGTGGAAAGACTTATCGTGAAGGTTTTGGGAGATGTTTATTTACCAGCTCGGTGTCAAATCTAACTCCAGTGTTCCCTCCCTTTTAGCTCCGTTTTTGGTCTCCACCAGCTCCTGATGGAAATATATGTCTCTTTAGCTGCCAAATGCTCCACTGTGTTCACCAGCTGCTGTTAGCTGCCGAGTTCAGTGAAAGGATTTACTTACTGCATCTGATCAGTTTATCCATTGTTATTACAGAAATATTGATTAGTGGATTAGTTTAAAATATTTATTAAAAATAAAATGGCAGGCTATGGAAGAGTGAAACAAACACTAAGTGTCATTTAAAAATGGCAATGCCAGAGTCCAATGCTTGGTGTTAAATGTTCAGAGAAGATACTGCTGGAATCGGACATGATCAATATGGCCGCCGGCGCGTTTGGCGTCCTACTCAGCGTGTCCCCTTCACCACGTGGACCGCCGCCCTTCCTCTCCGCTGCACCTCTCGGGCCTTACTTCCTGCCTGGTTGCCCGGTTTCTCTTGGCGGTGTGGTGGTTAATTGGCACAGCTGTCCTCAGACCAAACCAACACCGCAGCAAGTCCAAATCATTCAATAAAAACAACAATCACACTAACAAAATCATGCAGTGTAAAAACCCCCCAAAAACACAGGAAAGTCAAACGTAATAAATATATTTACATAATAAACCCAAAGCTGCTCAGATGTGCAAAATGAGGACAAATTGATTAAAAAGAACTTAGCTCATAAAAAAAGTCCCACCTTGTCATGAAGTTCAATCTCCTGTTTAATGTTCACAATCACAGTCCACCTTGTATGACACCCCCCCCCCCCTTCATGCAGGAAAAACTTGACAGCTTTGTTCAGAAACATGTTCCTTTATCGAAAGTCAATTCTTACATTTAATTGACATTCCCTTTATTTGTACCCATAATTGGACCTCGGTGGTGTTTCATTGTTGGCTATTTGGCTAACTTGTTCTCTGGTTGATTCAGCTGTTGCTGTTTCCTGTCATGGCAACGAAATGTCAGCGAGTTGCTAATAATATCAGTGACCTTACCGGCTCTGGCTCTGTTTGCAGAGCTGTATTAGCAGGGGCTAATTTTTCCAAATGGACAGACAGATCGTTTCTGGTGATTGAGGATTTTGAGGTTGAATCACGTTAACTGAAATCGCACTCTGCTGTGCTGCAGAAGGTACACAGCTGTCTTCCAGTCAATAACAAACGGCACATGCACTATGTGATATGTAACAGGTATGACAGCTGGTTCATATTAATAGACAGTCCTAATCTATTAAACTACATAATTATTTTCCCATATGCAGGCTAAGGATAACTGTTTCTTCTTTAATGAGGCAGGAAACCAGGTTTGCAAAACTATTTTACTTTCAATCCAGAACCAAAACATACATTGGAAAGGGGGTTTATGGGAAAAACACACAAACTATTTCACTCTCACTGTACAGCGAACCTCTCTTACTTTGCACACAGCGTAAAAAGGAAGGAAAAAATGAATGAAAGTACATTTTCATGTGCATATAGATAGAAATGGAAACCAGGGGCTGCTTGAAAATACAATTACATTATTTGCAAAATTTTTTATTTGTAAAGTACATGTCAAGTAGTCTGTGCAAAACATAGTATCCAACATGCAACATCACTGGTATGGCTTTCAATATTTGTATTTTTGCCAGCCTGCTATGGTAACAACCCTGCAGCTGTTTATTTTCTCTATCCTGACCCTGCAAGTACCAGAATAAAGAAATAATAAAGTAGAGAGTAAAGTAGGTAAAAAAAACACATGATTCTTACACATATATGTTAAATACATGGTAAGAGGATGACCTAGTGGTTAGTGGTTTAAACAGCAATACTGTCATAGCAGTGAGTGTGGTTACGTCCTCTTATTGTACTCTTGAACAGGTTGTCAGGTAAATAAATGAAATAAAAGCTGGCTATAGAAAACAGCTGATCATTTCACAGGAAGGATGAACTTCTTCTGTTCTGAACGTCTTCTTGGCCTCCTAGGTGAAGCTGATCGAGGATCAGCCACATGGATCAACGTTTCCGAACGTTGTTAACTCTGAGAATTGCTTAAAGCTCGTGGCTCAGTGGTATTCACAACATGAAACAGCCATGCCAAATGTTCCTCCTTGCTCAGCGCTGCCAAATCTGCTGTCACCGTTGAATTGTTTGCTATTGAAATACTCTCCATTTTCAATTTAGCGTTAAAATGTTTTTTTTTGATTGCTTATTATTAGCATAATAATACAAGATTAAGACTGAATGAATTACAAGTCTGACAGCGACGGTGTCTGAAGGAGGAAGCGGCAGATACGGCTTTAATTTGTGAGACGCCGACGGGAAGGGTAGCAGGGCTTAGCGGCGTACAATGCCACGTGTTTGCAACTCATTTCATGCGCAACACAGCCTGTTACAGCAATTAAAAATAAACAGGTTGTTGTAAGCAAAAACATATCACACATATGCTATCGTGCTGTTAACGAATGTGTCTGTTTTTTTGTTCCACGCCGTTCATTAAGCCGTCGGAGGGAAGAGTGCTCATTAACAGGATGTTTACCTGTTAGCAGCATAGCAAATGTGCAGCCAAAGTGCATTGTGTCATTTTTCCAAAGTGAAAACAGACAATTGGAGACACTCAAAGCTGCTGAAGACATTACGTTTCAATTAGCAGCAGCTCTGCAGATGTGCCACGTAGTGAGAAATACTCTGTGACAGTCCTCTCACTGTCTGGTTTTGTGTGACTGCGTCTGGATGTAGTAAATAAAACACATGTGTAGCGCAGTGTTATGTCAAAACAAATTTAATTTCATTCAGCAGTCTTTCCATCTCATGACCCAGCACTCATTGGATTCACAAGACATCAAACTATAAAACAAGTATTTCAAGCTTTGGTTTTGTCTCACCTTATTATTTCTCAGCTGTTTGGTCTAATTCCTCATTTGGCGATATAAGAAAACTGTAACTAGTCCAGAATAAAGCAGCACCTGTTGTCAGGTTTCAAGTTAACTAGAACCCAAATGCAGACTAACATGAAGGCTGGAAGGTTCTGTGAAAACACTTTTTAATCGTGATACTGTTCAAAACCGACCAGAGCTCCAACACTGAACAACAACATAGGTCGTTTTTTTCAACCCTCTGATACGACTCACAGGAGCATCTCCTGAAATAGCGTCCCTACAGTGGCCTGCATACCTACCTTCGTCGCCATGGTTACAATAATAGGTTTAGGTACTAATACTAATTGGTTGGGTTTAGGAGAGCATCGTGATTTGGGTTAAAATAAGTACTTCCTGAACATTAGAAAACCGTTGTTGTCATGGTTACAATGACAACAACGTGGATAACTTTTGTCGAACGGTCATAGACAATAGAAAACAAAATGGGAATCGAACTCCACTCTACTGCGTCATATTCCTGTGTTTTGTTAGAGATAAAGAGTCAACAGAAACTGTCCTTTCGTCACAGACCATTACACGTGTCGTTCTTTCTTGTGGGTTAAGAACAAATGTTAGCAGAATGCACAAATGTCTCTCTTTGTTTGAAGTAAAAAATAGAAAGCTGTCCTTTAGTACAAGTATACACAATTATTCAACAAGACATGCTACTGGAGGTTGTCTTACTTTGCCAAAATCTAAAACCATATCAATGCAGGAATTGGGAATTCACTCCCAAATCATATTATACAACAAAATAAAACACTAAAAGTGTATCACCTAAGAAAAAATTAATAAGTATACTTTTGTGTTATATTTCCATGGGCATTCAGTGTTATAGGATGATATTTATTTGTTCGATAATGATAAATTCAGTCGAAGTTAGTTCATTTTCTATGTGTTATCTAAATGAAGTCATTTGTTATTGTTATGTGCATTATTATGTGTTCTGTGTTATTCTGATGAGTAGTGTGAATGTATATGGTTCTATTGTCAATGTCAAAACTGTATAGACCTCAGGAAGAATAGCTGCTGCAATCCAAAAGATAATGGGGATCTCAATAAGCAAACAAACCAACAAACAAACACCATATTGAATAGGTCACGAATCAGTCCAGGTAATCACACCAAAAAAATGAAAATGAAAATGAAAATGAAAATTAAATAATGTTAATAAGCAACAAGGTGAAGGTCTTATATGAATCATTCATATCAGCTTGCTCTTTTATGTCAAAAAAATAAATATAAACTTTAAAAACAAAACAATACTTGGTTCATATTTCTCCCAGATCACTTGCTGAATGTAATATGTCACTGGACAAATTTGACTGCCGTCTTGCGAATCAAGCGTACCGACCCATGTCAATATGAAGAGAGAGTTTCCCAGCCGTAATCTAGGATTATAACGAACGTCATTTTCAGTAAAATAAGTATGCAGCTTTGGTTTACTCCAGATCTCATTTGCTCAGTCGTGTTTAACTTTGTGAATCACTTAGGAATATAATATTAATCTTCTCCACCTTAAAGAAACTGATCTTCAAACCCATATTTACAATACATAACATGCAAGTTCCTTATCCGCAGCCCATTCGGTCAGTTTATCCTACTTAAACTACTTAAATAATTCTTTGGGTTGTCTGTTATCGTTCATATTCTGTTTAAAAATCCACTGTCTGCAGAGACAATATGATGCTCAGAGAGGGTTCTGATTCAACATAAACAGAGTGCTGTATGGAGAATGTATGTTTTTGACATGTGTGACGGCCTCTAGGCCTCCAGACCAATTTCCTGGTTGTTGGAATCTGGGGAGTGGCTCATTGGGGGTGATGGCTGACACCTGGCACCTATACATATACATACAAATGGCAGTGCTAAATGCTATTTGGCAAATGTTAACACAGTTTTCCTGTAAAAAAAAATGCCTTAATATATTTCAATCCATTAAATTAATTCATCAACTGTTCCCTTTTAAACCACTAAATCCATTAAAATATTACGTAAAAATTGAGCAAGTTCAAGTGCAACAACAATAAAGATAGATCCCAGTGTCTGTGATGTTCTCCACACCACAGCCTCTTTCTCACACAGCTGCTACTCAGACAGAGCTGAGGACAAACAGCTCAGTCTGTGCTGCTCTGTGGCTCTTGCTCCTGTGCAAACGTGTGAGCGTGCACACACTCGAGCGAGACCAAATTAGAGATGAAGTTAATGTCACAAGAAATGAATTTCCTGCTTCGGGTTTTTTTTTTTTTTTTTTTCTGGAACCAGACTGTTTTCACCTACACCATGAACCCCTCCAGCTTATTAGAGCACAGAGTTAATGTGCGGAGTGCACTCAGTTAAAACATGTTCTTCATAAATAAGCCAAGCATAATAGAGCTGGATCTCTCACTGGCCCCTGTGCAGTTACAATATACAGTATTTTAGTCTCGTGCAGAACCACCTGAGTAATCCCCTCACACACACACACACACACACACATCCACATTCAGTTGTGACTGATTTACACCAGGAAATTCACTGGGTAATATTTGACTGAAAGATGCAAATGATGAAAGATACTATTTTGACCAACCAAACCACTAACCTCTGTCCGCTAATTACCCATACCAATTTAAAGATGTTTACATATGACATATCATTCACAATATTTATTTGAATGGAATTCAGACAGTTGCAACACAGATGTGGGACGTTTGCATGTGTTAACAAATACATTTCATTTCACTTATTAACTTTTACTCTTTGTGTCAATAAGCATATTATTCTGAAAATATGCATTGCTTCCTGGTGGCGGGAGGGTCAAAGTGAGCATGAGTGTCATCACTCTAGCAGGTTTTTGATTGGAGGAATAAGACTTGTCTGCTTTAATAATGCTGCTTTTGTAGAGAATTTTAAAATTGACTTGCAAATAAGATTGGGTTTGAAGATCATCATGTAAGTGAATTTTGATGCTGAAATATTTGAATGACTAGCTGGCTGGTCAAAGCATGGCCTTTTAATGATGCCTGTGAATCTAATTAACATGTGATCTTCTGAGTCATGCTGCGACATTTAACATACAGTATTTACATTTACATGATTAGATTCTATTCAGATTTTTAACAATATTCCCACAGTGTAAACTCTTATGCCTTTATTTTTTTGTTGTTGACTAATTAACTGACTTTGAATTGTTCTCTTAAATTTACATACAAAGGGTCATTAAGTATTCCAGCTGCAATAAATCAATATGAAACCAATTAAAACAGGATTAAAATATAGTGGAGAAATAAAGAATTGCCAAAATTACAGGCAGAGTTTAGAAAATACCCTGCTGCTGTGAAGGGCGCGAGATCAACAGCTTTTATGTCAGAGATCAAAAATAACACAGCAGATTCATTTACATACAAATGTGATGGATTGTTACTTTAACCCTAAACCCAGGCTGCAACCCTGATGGGAAGGATGCTCAGAGAGAAGCATGGACTCACACACATGACCCCACTTTGCCAAACTGCCCCTCTTCTGGTTTACATAAAACTCAAACGGCTCACAGAAGGACAGTAAAATAAGAAGAGACATGGACCTAGAGACACAAACACTTCACAAGCACACAAACACGTTGTCACGTAGTGAGGTGTTGCCAGAGGGTTGGCCGGAGCAAACACCTCTCATTCCTTCCTTGCTGCAGCCAGCTGTCTCTACTCCCTCTTTACCTATACCTATCATTCTCTCGTCTTCTCTCTTGCTTCATTACCATAGATGCTTTCCCTTACTTTTTTCTTCTTATCTTGACAGCTTGCAAGGCATTATCTACTTTATCTAGATGCATCAAAGCCTGCAGATCACTCACTTACTCAGCTACTTAAAACAAAGTTGTCAAACTATTTCAATTAAAAATCTGGCCCATACTTGGGTGACATGTTTTTTTTTTCTTCTTCTGGCCCAGTATACACCCCAGATCCATGGCCCAAATCTGGGCCAGATACAGGATGATTGTCAGATGCTACTTCCACATCTGGACCAATTCTGGCCCACACACAGAAAATCTTCCGGCTGTCAGCCAGTAACAGGAGGATAACAGCAGAAATCTGCCCAGATATGGAAGTAAATGGGCCAGACTTGGGCCAAGAACTTAGGCGTATGTTGGGCCAGGACATTAATTTTGCTGTCTGACCCAATGAAAACAACACAGCAGCTGCGTCCCCCTCATCTTACCTTGTACACATAGGTCTTGTGCTTGGTTTACTGGCAAATGTTTCCAGAATGGAGAAACCAAACAGAGTGATGTACTTGGGATTGAGATGTCATCTTCCTGTTCCAAACACAGAACAGTGGGGACAATCACATGATCACTCCCTCGTTACTCATTCATTAGACTCCGTATAACAGACAGTCAGTAGTTTACTCTATAGTGAGCAGTAAATTGAGATTTCAATCATCATCATTTTGAGTCAAAACTGACACCTGCATGGGACTGTTAGCAGTTAGTAATCCCTTCTATATACACAAAGGTTTTGAGTATGTAGCGTGTTCATACCAGTAAAGTGACGAAAAGTGGTGGTGAAACTCCAGAAAGATCTTGGGAAACATAAAATAAGTAATATTAAGATAGTTTGTTTTGCTTTTTTAAAATGTAATACTACTTTGATGTTTAGTATGTACTCCACATTGTATAGACTTAGTATGTCATCTTATTCGGGGTAAGTATCTTAGAGTTTTGGTGAGATATTGAAGAGATACTGGACAAAAACTAATCCTCCATTGTCTCACTGCTCATGACTGAGCACCAGTGCTAAAATGAGATAATATACAAAGTTTTATATTGGAAATGAAATGCCAAGCCAACATTTAAAAATGAAAGGGCTTGCTGTAAGCTAGATATCATTAGTTAGCTAAACTGTAACTTAAGGTAAAAGTTAGAAACTAGCTAAAATGTAACTTTCCAAAACTAGTTAACATCAGCGTTCATCTGTAGATACTTGAAACAATCTAATTTAGAAACCCTGAAAGTAAGACATCAAAGTGTATTAAGAAAGCTAAATACTTGAGGACACAAAGCCACAGATGGAGTAAGGTAGGCAGATGACACGTTCAGATAATGTCAAGGTTAAGAAATGGTTTGGTCCACTTTAGGGTTGTCTGAAATCGTATTACAAGATTCTTCCAGGCATGAATATGAGAAATATATTGCAATATTTAAAATTAGAGGGAAGAGATGGATATATAAATGTTTGAATCCCCCCCAACTGTTGTTTTTAACTCTTTTCAGGGGTCCAAGTCTTAGTCAGGCCCCCCAGTCGCCCAGGGTAAATATAGTACATCATATAGGGGACACAGCTGTAGTAAGTTGGCTGTCAGAAAGTCTTACATCAATATGTCTTTGAGTTACATGACAAAATTCAATCAAGTATTACCACAACTGAAATGTCAACTGAAAATGACAGTTGTCAGTCACTACTGGCTGGGTAGTGCAAATTAACTCCCCTTCCCAAACAGAGAACAGCCAACATGAACACTGATTCATAAAAAAAGGAAAACAAAATGGCAATTTAGTCTGATTATAACTACTGCCTCAAAAACCAACTTGAAAGACTTCAAATAAAGCCATGAAGAGGGAACGGGGACAGCCAACATAAAAAAATAAAAAGAGAAAAGTCTTAACTCAGTTGAGAAATGGCTGCTATCAGTCTAACACGATGGCTCCTGTGAGATACAACTCATCATATCTCCAAAACCTCAGCTTTTCCAAAAATCTGTCTTAAATTGAAACTGATGGCCATGCAAATTACACAGTCTATTTAAAGTTGGCTTACTGGTCCCTTGGGCTATGAAACCTAATCAGCAATAAAATGACCATGTAAACCTTTAATTTAAAAAATAAAAAATGTAGCAAAGCCAGTAGCGACAATATTTTATAGTGCTGCACCCATAACACATATGCAACAAAATTAGAGGCTTGTTACTTCCCACATCCCTGTGAGTTCTTTACAGAGGGTTCAGAGTCAGTGGCAACTGTGAGCGATACCCCTGGAGCAGGTAGAAATGGGGGTGACTCATGCAAGGACACTTTCACTGGGACGAACATAATGCAATTGAACTGGAAAGCTTCTGGCTACCGGATGATCCTCTTTAACCACCAGGCCACCCTGCTGCACATCTTACCCCCACAGGTTGAAAATCCCGGCAAGGTATGTAACGCATAAAACACTCCTGCAATGCCCCAGATAGCCTGAAGAATTAATAAGCTGAATGCATTCCCGTCACACACTGTATAGTTGTTCCCATTTCAAAGAGGAGCGAGTGTGCAATGTATATTGGGAAGTGTCTGGGGGCTATTTTTCAGTGTCTGCTTCATAATATTCAAACCTCAGAGACAGCTAGCGTGAAAGCCGGGGTACCTGAATGCTGCAGCGGCTGCATAGACACATATACTGCACACTTACATACTCGCCCTCTACTCTCTATATACTCAATTGAAACTGAACTTCAACTGTGCTGATGAGATATTTTCCACTCAAAGTCCTGCAATGCTGACTCAAAGAATCACTAGAGGGAATGTGGTGCATGGATAACAGACGAAACACTGAGACTCTAATTTCTGGAAATTGGACACAAGCAAATTCAGGGCATATGGGTGTGACCAACTGAGTTTTGCAATTTTGCACAAGTCAAGTAAGGTCGACTGAAGTAGAACTTTATTTGTCCCCTGAAGGCAATTAAATACAATAATACAATATAGAAAAGATGCAAAATAAGAAACACTGAATGCATGCTTAGTATAGTTCAAACTGTAAAAACAAAAAAAGGCTGAACCTAAATAATGTATTGTTAGGAGAAATAAAGCATCAGCATGTGGAGCTGGAGTGGGTTCCAGTATTGGCCAATCACATCAGCTCTTCTCTCCCCTTTAAAACCAATGAGCAGTCGATGAGCTAATGAGCCAGGAGAAGAGTCCAGGCTGGTTAAGGAATATTTGATCCTTCTCTGGGAATGCAGAGTCCGTATTTAGAACCCCATTTGTCTTTCAGGAGTAGATAATGCATCTGTCTTTTCTTTAAAGAGAAACTTCAACACTTTGTGCTGTACACTACATACCGTCTTAGCACGTTACATCTCGTTTGTTTAATCCACACAAAAACTGTGTGTAAAAAAAAATAATAATGGCAATTCACACTTTAATGTGGAGGTCATGTAGCGGACTATTTCTTGGCTCTGAGCTGTTGCCAGACAACCAGCAGCTGAGACTCTGGGAAGTTAGTGTCTGACAAAGAAATAATCAAGCAGTTCCAGCTGTTCTTATGTATTTCTAATTGTTTTTGGTCCCCTTATATAATATATACTGCAGGATTTGAGACTGTAAAATTCTTCTCTTTACTGTTTGAAACTTACCCACAAATGGAGCATAGCAAGAAGTCATACATATAAATAAACCCCCCCCCCCCCCCCCCCCAATGAACGGGCGGGGATTCATCAAGTTAAAATGAACAAATTACAACCATACACTAGTATATAGTCTATATCCATATATATCCGTTTATATAGTCCATAGTATATTAAGATGGACGTATCCTCCGTGACGTCACCTATAGATTTCTGAAGAGTGGATTTGAAGCTCAGAGTGAGCTGCTCCTCTGACGCCATCTTGGCAGTACCTGACTTTTGAAAATATGTGCAGCCAGAAGTCCTTTACTTTAAAAGTTTTGAAAATATAAAATTTTAACGGTTGAGTTATATAAAAATTTGCCAGTTGTCATGAAGTAGCAAATTAGCTCTAGAGACCAAAACTGTTTTTTGTACCAGGCTGTAAACATGTTTATTTCTTCTGTAAAGTTGGACATTTTAACATGGGAGTCAATGGGGTTTGACTCACTTCTTGAGCCACCCTCGAGTGGCCATTTGAGGAACTGCAGCTTTTGGCACTCCCGTGTTAGCTTCATTTTCCAGTCCAGAGGTTGGTGCTGCAGTTGGGCTACAGTACAATACAATGCATAAAACTTGTAGGCTAATACAATAAAAATGTTTCCAGTATTTGCCTCTGCTGCTTATAGATTTTATTGACTTGATGGAAATATTACTTTCTAAAGAACCAAGCAGAACTGGAATTCATGTGATGTTCTGTCCATTCACAAGCAGTTTTAACTGTGGTGCTGAGCCCACTCTGCAAGTGCAAACAGAGGAGTTCTTTCAGTATCTCCTGGAGTGCAGTCGATGTTCTACTTGTTCTTTTGTCATTTCTGGTGATGCACTTGGGAGGGGGCAGATGCAATCAGAATTAACAGACTGTTTAAAAGGATGGCTCTGTTGTGGGCCTCAGCCTGGACACCCTGGAGGCAGTGTCAATGAATGAGTGCTAATCTGAACTCTATCTGAGACAACAACTCTCATCCCAGTGCATATTGAGCTGATTTAGCTGAATGGCATCTTCCAGCTTCCACTTCGACCCCTGTGCTTTCACTGTGAGGCTTTAGGTGCCGGCTACAGCCAGTCACCATCCGCACCATGTCCCTGCAGACCCCGTCTTGGCAAACTAGGAGTACAGTCTTTGTTGTGTCACCTTCTTGAGCTGTCCCAATTTGGTTTGTACGTCAAATGGCACAATTTGAGAGTTTCACATTTTGCTTTCATTGTGTTAATTTTATTTGTATCATACACTGGAAGGAGAAGAAGAAGCCAGCCAATTTGAATGTGAGGTCAACGGTGACGACTGTGTTCATGCATCATTGCTCTGTGAGGTAAATGGGTCAGAAAACCACAGACAGAAAACAGATTCCACATTCTGCACACTGTGATTAGGACCATGTCTCTGTCAGCTGTCAGCCTTATAAATCCTCAGGTGGCATCTTTATCAGGCAATAAAAGTTCAGTCCCACTGAGCAAGAAAACTGAGGGAAAGGACGCATTTGATATTTTAGCTTTTCTAAACACACATTACCAAATACTTCATAATAAGAGCACTTATCCAAATCCGTGCCTTCCATCCCGCGGCGTCAACTCATCGATCTTCCAGTTGCGATCCCGCTGGCTACGGGGGGGGGGGGGGGGGCGC
>NW_019525380.1:201157-208772 GCF_002814215.2 Seriola lalandi dorsalis | reverse complement strand
GGGGGGGAGAGATTCACTATGCGGGATGTCTTTTTCCTCCATCATCTCACACCTCTCATATTCTTTTGATTCTCGATGAATAATGCAGGCCAAAAGGTGTTGTTCTGAAGCCTTGTCAGGTGTTATCTGCTGTGTAGATTACAGCCGAGGTGGGATATCAAGGAATTACACTCTAGTCTGCACTGCCCTTCTCTGTCGAGTACGCACAGTACAAGGGGATGGCTGATTAAAGGTGTGTGTGTGTGTGCGTGTGTGTGTGTGTGTGCATGTGCGCTGATGTGCATTTATTAGTTGTAATCTTCCATTTGAAAAAAAAAAAAGTTGATACATCAAAATCATAACCAAAGATGATTTTGTTATTCCATTAAATTCAATTTGAGGGCACAGTTTCAGAGGGTATAGAGAAGATGTGAAGCAAACAGTTTACCCACTCACTCCAGCGCCACCCTTGATAAATTTAAATAAATCAACAACATCGCACATAGGAGAAAAAAAAAGAAGAAAAGAAAACATGTTTCACAGCAGATCTTTTTCAGCTGCGTTTATCCACAAAGATTCAGAAAATGAATTGGATATGAGAATTTGGTTTTGTGCACCATGACCGCATGATGTCTCATGATGTAGCGCAGGCTGGAAACTCATCTCTTCAATAAGTACTTTATGTCAGGCTCTTCACACTGAATCATATCCCGTATTCTTCTGATGCTCGGCCTGATTTATACTTTCATCAAAACTTCTACCTCACTTTTATTTGCCTGTTCTCTTTGATTACATGATCCCACAGTCAGAGGCGATTTGTCTGAGCGTTACGATCCCAAACTGCATCACTGGTCACTTGTAGAGCTGATTAACAAGCGCGTGTATGTGCGTGCGCTCAGTTTACCTTGCATATCCCTTCAGGTCTATCTACACAGAGAAGGTGCTTTATTTAGCAACTTTGTTTCTTTATCATTTAGTAAATGCATTTTTATCATTTATATATTTTATATTTATTTTTACTCATCTGGGTTGACAGCAGTAAAAAAAATTGGATGACCAATAACTTCTTGAAGACAAAACTGAAATACTTGGCCCTCGAGATAAAAGAGATATACTCTCTAGTAAACTTGGGCAACTGGCCCCCGAGAACAGAAGTACCATGGGCATTCCTTTAGACTCAGAGTTAAATTTAACTTCAGACATAAAGACGGTGATCGAAACAGCTTTTTATCACTTAAGAAATATTGCCAAAGTACGGTCCTTCCTATCCCATAAAGATGTGATGAAAAACTTATTCATACTTTTATTTCAAATAGATTACATTTCTGCAATGCTCTTTTTACTGGTCTTCTGAAGCAGTCAATTCAAAGACTTCAGTTTATCCAGAACTATACTGCTATAACAAGGAAGAGAGAGCATATTACCCTGCTTAGGCTCCCAGTGTCTTTTAGAATAAATTTTGAGGTCCTTTTACTTCTTTATAAAGCTCTTACTGGTTTGAACCCGACTTTGCAGATTCTCTGTGGTTTTATAATCCTTCACAAGCTCTTAGATCCTCTACATCTAGACTTTTAAACACACAGAATTTTACACACTGGAAAATAGGCAGCGCAACTCCAGGAACCTCGTCCTATGGAGTGGTATCTTGAAGAACCTTCAATGTAATTCGACGTAATGAAATGAGTTAGTTGAGTAGTCAATTGGATATTTGAGTAACCTCATCACAGGTAAAGGGTTTTCTTGAAGCATCTCAAATATATTTTTAAGTTCTTTGAGTACCCTATTGGATATTTGGGGTTTTTACAGTGTATGCACCAAAACTATGACAAACCCTGCCAAGAGCTAGAAGAGATACTGTTAACATTTAAAAAAAAGACAGCTGCAAACCTATTCATTTAATTTGGCTTTTAATTAATTCTTTCAAATTGTATTATTCTTACTGGTTTCTGTTTTTATCTTCACTTACATATTTTATCATTCACTTGCCAGTCTTTTTTATTTCATTTCTTATTGCAAAGCACTTTGAGTGACATCTCTTGTACGGAAAGTGCTCTACAAATCAAGTTCATTATTATCATTTAGCTGGATTTCCTTTTTTTTTTTTTTTTTTAAATTGTTCACTTTGTCATGGATCAAAGGGAATAAAACAGAGTACCATAGTCAAAATGTTAACCGGTGCTTTAAAGTGAGTGAGGACCTCAGAATGAACATCTCAGCGCATTTTTGAAAAAGTGCAGTCAGGATTGACCTAGATAAATATGCTGAATAACCCCCCCCCTACCCCCCACCACCACCACCACACTTAGGTCCATCAATTATTAATTCACGCTGCTTAATCTGAAGGCCACAGACTCTGCAGTGTGCCCTAAATGAGTGTGCCAGGACATAAACAATAGAAAAAAATGAAGCGTCTGCTGCCTGGATAAGCCGTCCCCTCTGGACTTAGGTCACACTGATAGTGGATTAAAAAAAAAAGCTGAGGAAACTATTTCATTAATAACATAAACAATCTGCATTTCACAGGAACGGAATTCATTCTTTAAATGATGAACAAGTTACACCAACAAAATCTTCTTTATTTCTTTTCCTCTCAGGTCAGACAACCTTCTCATGTTTTATTCATACTCATAGCACATATCAGTTCAAAACTTCTATATGAAGCCTGAAAAATATTATAGAGTTCAATGCTACATGCTGCATTACTCTGCCTAGTAAAAAACTGACCCAGTTCTGATTTTTTGTTCATTTTGTGTTGTGGACGGCTGCTGTATGATGATTTCGGCGTGTGGCAGTACATGAAATATCCAGGGATTCATATAGACTTAAAAAAAAAAAAAAAAAAAACTGGGGCTAGAAGCACATCCACACTTACTTTGTGTTTGAGAAATTCTGGATCAGGATTTGAGCCCCGCCTACCACAGCTGCTCATGCTCATGGTTGACAGGTGAAAGAGCAGCGAGTATCAAGATGGTTAGAGGAGGAAACTTGATTTTCATTGGAGGGGGTCTTCAACGACACTGACCAGACAGACCACTACTACTGAAGTCCAGGTTTAAACCTTCGACGTTGTGGTTACAGGAAGTTGTACCCAACCAAACCCCCACCTCACAGTGTGTGAACCTCTGGCTCAGGTCCATCCAGCCACCTGGCTGTTTCCTCTTTGTCATGCAACAGGGAAAATCCTATTATATTTTTCTTTGCTGTATCTCTGTTCCCTTGATAATAAAAGAAACACCCAATTGATTATGTATGCTGTTATCTGACTACCTACACTATGGTGATGAATGCAGTGAGTATGCATAGGGTTGCATTTTACCGTACGGAAACAAACAGCTTTTGATGTAATCTATTTTGTTTACAACGGTGGAATTCAAAGGACAGACACGACTATAGTGCAATATAGTCACACAGCGTGGGGTGTGTGTGGCTTTGTAATCTTCTTTGCATCTTTATTTATGCTGACAACACTCACAGAAATATTTGCATACACAGATTACACATCCGCTCAATGAAAAACATGCACATATCACAAATATAGATGCACATGTATGGGTTTGTGTGCAGTGAGGTCCAAAAGTCTGAGACCACTTTCCCATGGGAAAGCATATGTACATACACCTGTTGGTACACACACACACACACACACACTCATGCACACACACCCCAACAGATGATCCACTGGGGAGAGATTTATTTGTGGCTGTGCCGTCCAGAGGCCCGCCTATTGAGGGTTGGCATGGCGATATATATCACGCTGTGACCTCATATCCTGTTTGTCGGTTTGTGTCTCAGCAGGTGTCTGTGGAGGACGCTCCGCTAGTCAGGAAGTTACTTTGACAAAGTCCTTGAAAAGGAGCCCCATGTGTGTACAGCACCTGGCTCTGGGCCTGTCTGTAATTTCATTAACCTGAAGGTTGAAAAGCACATTAAAAATGAAATAAAGTACATGTTATCATTTCGGTGGAGCGGGATTTTCACAGCACTTCAAGTCAAAGATTCAAGCACACCTGGGCCTGAGCCACCTGACCCACAATGCCAGAAAAAAGCTTCTATTACAGTAACAAGAGTGTAGTTCAGCACATGTTCTCTTTAAGTGGTCCTCAATTGATTGCTTATGAATATTTCCACCATTTGTACAAGTGTATCACTTGTGCATGTGAGTGATTGAGTGTGTGTGTGTGTGTGTGTGTGTGTGTGTGGCCTCGTGGATAACGTAAAGTAAATAGAAGCAGCAAAAATAGGTTAAGAGAGTACACTGTCACCTCTTGCTTGTAAGCTGTTATCTAAACCGTGTGCCATTAATTAAGGTGCTGTCAAATAGCAGACCGTTATGGCCGCCGCCTGCACGGCTTCTTGTGTAAAGATGATGGCCCCCATCGTCGAGGCACACGGGAGCCGCGGCAACAAGGGCAGAGAGGACGGTTGACACGCTCGTATATGCTCGAGGTTTTATTAGACGTGGCCGCCTGAGTCGAGGGTTGTTCGGCTTAGTGTGGCCATGGTAACAGCAGAACCACAGAGTACAATGTAAGACCTAATTTTACTGGTAATTTTACTAGAGTCCACGGAGGTGTAATATCACATTATTGTCCTGAGTCATTATTTTTAATGTGACTGTTATTATTGTACTGGTGTGGGGCTGATGTGTCTTTTTTGTGTGTGTGTGTGTGTGTCCTTTGTGAGTGTCTGTGTTTGATGTTTTCCAGGTAGGCTATATCAATTGGTTGAGACACATAATTGCATCAGGGCACAACACATTTAAAAAAAGCCACAGAGTAATGTCAGGTTCAAACTTTAGTTACTAGTTTGCTAAATTTTCTCTCTAGTTCTGCCTCTCAGTATAAGTGCAACATAAATGCAGTATTGTGCAATAATTAACATACACCAACTGTGCAATATTCCTTATCTGCTGATATATTTGCTATATTTATTTATATTTGTGTATACTTTATCACTATCTATTATATGTTCATTTTTGTACAGTCAACTTTGCTGCTGTAATATTGCTAATTTTCCCACTAAGGACTATCTTATCTTATCTTATCTTATCTTATCTTGTCTTATCTTATCTTGTCTTATCTTAACAACAAAAACCAGCATTGTGATGCTAGTTGAAGGATAAGGTTTGGCTTATTCTGTCTGTGTTATTGTTAAAAATCCCATGATGAGACATAAACCAACTATGCATTTGTCAGTGTCTCAAAACTCTCTCCGACTTCCCTATAACCTCAGGAATGTAGTCCCTAATGATGATAGATAGAAAAAAATTTTCAAATGCATTTGTAGGAGACTATTACTGCACAGGCGGATTAATACACACTTCGACATGTATGTGGGATTTAGTGCAAACAAAACACACCGTGTCTGTGTTGAAGATAATAAGGGATTAAAAACACTGATGTGTTTTTAATCATTTTTGGAAACAGTGGAGCTCTGTGGCTCAGAGTGATAAGATATACAGGCTTTGAACACACACAGTATGTGTTACTAAGATCAGATTGTTGTTTTTGTTTTGCTCTGTCCATGGGGGTTATGGTAGTAATACTATAGAATATCACCAGTTTTGTCATTTCAGTTTCCTCTAGTTAAAATCTATCCCAGATGTACACCAACATTGCTGCTGGTGCAGATGGTGGTACACACTGTCCACATAATTACACTGGTGATGAGTAATACAGCCATCACCAGCATTTAAACATATAGATGATATTTTATTTCAAATGATGGGAAACTGAGTGGGATATTCATTAGCAGAAATATGAACTCGGTTCATGATTAAACATGAGCACTGTTTCATTTTGTATGAAGATAGAGACTGAATCATATACTGCCAAATGTTAAATATGAACTCAATCGGAGAGTTGGAGTGGTTAAAGTGAGAGTGGCGATGGTAAAAAAAAAAAAAAAAAAATACATGCAGTGGGTCAGAAGTTTCAAATGCCACATTCTGCAATTAAAATACATGAAAATCAGACATCACCATACTGAGTCGCCAGGGAGCGAGCTGGCCATGGAAATCAGACGGGCTGCTGGGTGCAGCCTGGCATTAACTGGGAACTCTCCAGCTGTGAGCCGGGGACCAGAAGGTGGTTTGTTTTACATTCACAGAGTCACAAAACATTATTCAAGAGCCTCTGAGCATGACACTGAACTGCCCCTGGGGGGGCGCTGTAGGCTACGTGGTGTGTGTGTTTCTAGCAAATTATTAACAATGTAATTGCACAGAAAGATAAAGAGATATTTCCTTTTTCTTAGCAGAGTACCTTTCTAGTTTCCAGACACCACTCCCAGGAATAATTAAACACGACAACAACTGTGTGAGAACATGAGAGAGTAATATTTAAAACAAGTACAAGAGGAGCTTTTATCATGTTTAGAGACATGCTTCTACAAATTGAGCAACCTAACGGCATCAAAGAGCATGAAGAGTATTTTCAGTTGAAGCCATTAACACGTTCAACACTATTTTTTCACTGAAGGAACATGTTCGGCTCTTTAGTCAAATGCAGCCCACTTGCTCTTTGCTGCTTGTTAAATAATGTACTTTTGTGTATAAGTGCTGTATAGGCCTATATTTGGAGCCCATTGTATATTCAAGTGCAATGAATAGCAAAAAGGTAAGTGGTAAACTGCTCAAGCTAAAAAAAACGGTTTTGGAAAAAATGAAAAATCATGTGAACTTAATAGAAAACATGGCTTTTTCAGAGATTAGAAACTGATTAACTTCCACCTTTCCGGCAGCAATGAAAGGAAATGAAGCCTTGAAAGTTAAAAGAGCTATTTGTAAATTTTGCTATTGCTACATAGCCAGTGATAGCATTAACAGCTGTTTACTTACCAGTCTTGCCAAGAGCTTTTACAATAAAAGTTATAATATGCTCTATGAGCAGCATTACTTCTTCTTCTTGCCGCGTTTTTTCAAGTCTGGTAAGTAAACAGCTGCTAATGCTAACTTTGGCTATGCAGCAATAGCAAAACTTACAAATAGCTCCTTTAATGCAAACGATTCCTACAGGTGGCGACTTACAGACCCTCTGTCCGTACAAAGTCAGTGCCAGAACAAACTGTATTACTACACCCTCTGATGCATTACGACGGCACTGTACTGCGGCAAATGGGCCTACGTTTCTATACTGCTGTCAGAATGGTGAGAAAAAGTAACAAAGGAAGACAGGCTGGTTTGGGATGGACAGATGAAGAAAGCAAAGCAACACATCAGTAGGAACTTCTGCAACAGTGTCGGGACCAACTTTCTGAACAATAGTTGATTACCATTGTAGAAAAAACGTCATGTGTGTGTTCAGGTGTGTTCTTTCATTACACATGGGTCAACAATCTTACAATCACATTAGGATTTCCACTTACTTTATGCAGGTGTCCACATACTTTTGGTCATATAGGATAGATAAATGGATGGATGCACTAAGTATGTTTTCAGCGCTGAGGTTCACTCTGCCATTTAAAGACATTATGTATTTACAGCAGGTCTGTGGTTTTATATTCAACAGCTACAGTTCAATACACAACGGAAGGAACGAGTGAGAGACAGGCAGAGACAACTGAGACAAATCAGAAGAGAGGAAGAGGAGGAAAGATGAAGATAAACCAACAGTCAGTGATACTCAAAAAAAAAAAA
>NW_019525380.1:181905-199931 GCF_002814215.2 Seriola lalandi dorsalis | reverse complement strand
AGGAAGTAGTTACTTTAACCTAAATCACAATCTTTTCCTAAGTCTACCTAAATTGTTGTAGCCATGGCGATGATGGTCTGGTACGCCGCCGTAGGTCGATCCGTGTGATTATAATTGTAACCGTAACAACCAAGGTCACAAATATGCACTTGAAGTAACATTTGACCATTTATTAATAATAACCGTCACCTTTCCCTCGCCTTAAACACCTTCTTGTCTTCGGTTCTCCTTGCATTTCCCTGGCATTAACCACATAGCGTCACTTGCCTAAACTTAGACAGACTCTTATGAAATGGTGGAGGGGCCATGTTTTGGCCAACATGGGCAGTCTAGACAGTGTTGGTATTATGTTCCACCAAGTGGAAAAAACTCTGGCAGTTAGTGTTTATTGCCCTTGAGGGAGTTTTCCACCCATTTGCATCCATCTCCAATTAATTGTCTAGTTTATTTACACCTTGCTGTGCCAGCCAAATGAGAGTCTGCGTCGGAGGGAATAAACTTTTCCCTCTTTAGCCCTTGATATCACTTCCTTTCTCTCCATCTTTATGTTTGGCCCCCCGCTGTCTTTCACTCCTTTCTGTCTCTCACTCTTGTGTCCACATTTCACTTTTACCCTCACTCCTTCTATCCCTTCATCTCTCCGTCTCCACCACTCAGGAAAAGAATTAATTGGTGAGGTGTCTAAAATGCAAATTGTTTGGGTTTGCTAATTATCCCAACATATGCTGTTTGAAGTGTCACAATTTTTTATTTTTTTTTCCCTCTGAGTTATATTTCCAGCTTTATGAACAAGACAGAAAATACAGGCTTTCGAGCTGCGCTGTGGCAGATGTAATGGCGTCTCATAATGGCGCCTCATGCCTGACAGCTGATGGTCAATACTAAACATCTGTGTTCGGCTCGTAATTAGATGGTTGAGAATTTATTCAGTGTTTACTGCTCTTGTGTTAAGTGGTTTACACGCACATGTGCGCGCACCCACACACACACCTTCATACACATTTAAATTTTTTTCATATATTTCAAGACAATTTGATCAGCTCCACATTGACGGTTAAGTAAAAACACATCATCTCCAAACATCAAATACATAGGGTTATTGATTGATTTATTGATTGAGATCATGAACCAGTGCAGGTGATCTTCATTTCAAGTCTTAAAACCAGTTGGTTATTTTAAACCTGATGCTTTGGGTCATTTAGGGGCAGCAGAAACATTGGCGTATACCCATGAAGTTCAAACATGTACGTCAGACTTTTTAGCAGACACATATGGAGTAACACGATCATTCATTTGCAGTCATATCTTAGGCCACCTGACCCTCTCTTTTAGCTCTGTTTTGGTCTCCACCAGCTCCTGGGGGAAATATGTGGCTCTTTGGCTGCTAAATGCTCCGCTGTGTTCACCAGCTGCTCCCTCACTGTGTCTTTCTGTCAGCTGTTTGCTGCTGAGCTTTTTGCAGCTTTGCAGCTGATGATAGTGTGAATCAAAACAGAAAGCCGTGGCCTGTAAAACTAAAACAATGAGCTACAAGGCACGGACACATTTCGTAACGCTGAGGAGAACTGGCAAATTGATAATTATCTGTGAGTTCGTCTCCATCAGTAGGACAAAGTGGTGTCCATTTGACACTGAAAAACGCAAAGGATACACATATTAACATTCAGTAACAAAAATGAGTACATTAAATTAATTATATATATGTATATATATATATATATATAATTATAACAGTTTGCAGCTGTAGTATAATTTTAGTTTTGGTAGATAAACTGACAGTGACATAAAAACACTGACAAGCTGTATTAGATGATTTTCTACTCATGGTTATTGGTTAGAGTTAATTACTGGATTGGTGCTTTGTTAATTGGGTCACATTTGAGTCTGAGTAGTGCAGCGTTAAGTGCAGCTGTGAATTTGGAAAGTTTATTCTCACGTTGACTTTGGCCACAACTTTTATAGCAAACAGTTATTCTTCTCGTGCTTTATTTCTCGGGGACTAACATCCCCACGGTTGTCTGTGACAAATATTACAATAGTAAAACCATCCAAAACAAACTAGAGCCACTTCAGCATCACACATTATGGTGACTGTTTTATCTCGAGGAGCTTTTCATCTTGGAAATGTTTTTCTTTTTCTTCTTCTTCTTCTTTTTTTGCTGTTGTTCACTCTGGTTTGTTGCTTTAAGATTGTTGCTTTCATTTGAAGAAAGCCTGTCTTCCGCTAAAAAGACTTATTTATATCTTCTATAGATTTTTTTTTCGCTCATTCGCTTGGTGGCTATATTATCTTGAAAATTTCCATTTGAAGGCCTTCGAAATTATTGTTCATGTCCAAGTTTAAAGCTTCTCCCTGAAAGCTGACGAGTTCCCTTTATTGAAAAGAGACATGATAACAACCAGACAGTGATAAAACCTGATATCACCCAAGTGATCCTTTATGGCTGATGAAGGGCTCTTATTAAATCTTCTCCGGCTATAACCGGAGAACCAGCCGTTACATTAGTCTCACATGCTTCTCAGACAACTGAGGAAACATCTTTCATAATTCTGGATAGGAGGACACAGTTTAGTCGGTGATCTACCTGAGCCCTCTCTCGACACACTAAATAAAGAAAAACGTGGTCTTCAACAGCTGAAACTACTTTTTCCTCTTACAGCCTCAGATTAGGTTCTCAAACCTGAGTTTTTATCACACTGTTTGTTAAAGTACAGCCCCCTAGACTCTGACTGAAGCCCCAAGAGCCCTACATTTAATGTCTATGAGCTGAAGCAGCCCATTTAATGGACTGAGGTGTGATTACATCCTGGAGAGCTTAATTTAGATAGCAGCCAAGTGATCCTCTACGCCTGTTGGGGGGCTGTTATTAAATCTATGCAGAAATCAATGTAGAAGAGTCCATTGCTCCGACAAAGCAACGGCAACATGATTTATAACGTGTTTGGGTAAACTATCGATTTATAATGTGGTGGAAGCTATCGATGCTGTTTTTCCTATTAGATGAGAGTAAACACAGCTAGCTGTGAGTAATGGGTTGTGACCTCCCTCTTCCTCCCCCACACTCACAGACACACACTCTCCGTGAAAGACACATGCACACATTTAATCTTAGAGAAATATGTACACACACTTACAGCACATAAAGACAGAATCAGAAATACAGGGATTAATGTATGAAAGACGCCACGCGGCATTCAGCAGGACATTTACCGAGCATGAACCACATACACAAAAACAGCTTTCACTCACACGTCAAACACGGTTGGAGGACAATAATTCAAAATTTCAAATACAGTACCACACATAAACACAGACAGGCTGCACACACGAACCGCACACACACATACACACACACACACACACATACACAAACACACGCCTCTGTCATTTACATTTCCAACATTTAGCTGATGCTTTTATGTAGAGCGACTCAGTGCTAACAGCGGAGTAAGTCAACATTCATGAATCACTGCGCAACCCGGGAATAAAGAGATGCAAACACACCTACTCATACAACCTCACTGATACATACACACACACTGTAACAGCTTTTAATTCAACATTCAATAATAAACACACACGTAACTACACACAGGCCACTGTTAACTCCACTGTCACAACTGACCTGCAGCATTAACATACCAGAATTCACACCCCTTTGTTTCAGAGCGCAGAAAACAAAAACGCACTTCTCATTGTTTTATCGGATACCTGATACATTTTCTCGATTATATGAGACTTGCTTATAAACCAATATTGTTATATTTGTTATATATGCGATCCCAGAGACTGTGGGTTAAATACAAAGGATTTTCAATGTTTGTGTGTGTGTGTTTTATTCATATAAAATGTCCTTATTTGGTGTAATGAGTGCTGTAGGGATGACATACTTTTGCTGTTAGCATCACCCCGATTCTGTCAACAAAAGGCCAATGGGATTTTACCACTTCAACATGTAATAATAAACGAATAAACTGCCAACTTGTAGTTTGATTAAGCTCCTACGTCTTCTACAAAAGCATTTCCTCTTACAAAGTTAGTTATTGTAAGAACACGATAATCACAACGAGGCTGTAAAGGTGGACTGGTGAGTATATCGGCTTATATGTTCGGCGTGATGACGTTTAAAAGCTTAAAGAAATCAAGACCCGCCGTATTTACTGATGTGTTTTATGTTGTAGAGTAAAACATGAAAATGTCTTGATTTCTTTTATTTAACCAAAAACCTTTCAGGACGAGGGAACTGGAAGTGCTAATATACGAACTAATTTACAGGTTTTAGGGCTCATTCCTGTAACACACTGCTTTATGCTTCATTTCTACATTTTGATATTTCCTCACCTTCGTCAAATGTAAAGCTTGAGTCAGAGGGAGGTGTTGCCACTTTAAACTAATAATTTGTGTTATTGGACATGGGAAGAAGAGAGGAGGCTCTGAGCCTCTCTTCTGATTGGCTGACTGTTTTCTGAGTGAGCCAATAAGAATAAAGCAGATTTCAGGTAAAAACACTCAGAGAAACCAAATCCTGCAAGCTTGGATGGGCGGGGTTTGGGGCATGGCTGAGGGCGGTGTGACATCACAAAGTTACAGGAAGTCCTGACGGCTGGTTTTAAGGCTCAGTTTCTGAATACAGGCTGTGTGCATTTCTCTGTGGACTGAGGCTTTGATACTTTCACAGTATTAATATAGAACCGAAACCTGCTTTATAATCAAAGACGACATGGAAATCTCACTTTACACAATATGTGACCTTTATTGTTCTTCAGTACACTGGTTTTAATAAGGTCAAAAGAAAGGCATGAAAGTAAGAAACTATTTTATAGTATAAGGGTAAGAATTGTTAATTTTGCAAATCATAGAATTATTTTTACACGTATTGCAGTGAAGTGTGTAGGAGCCCAAACAATAAAGGATGAAGCAAATGTTACCATAACACATAAAGGTTTAAAGCAGCAGATCAGTTCAACCTCATTTTCATCCAGACTCTTTCCACCGCTGGTTCCACTAAACAAACGAGCTCAAACAATAATATGAGAGAAATGAGACAAAAATGCAAATGAGCCGATCATATCACTGATCATGTGCCACAGTCTGACAAAGTTTCCGCGCATTCACGTGTCACTCAGACATTTATATCCTGGGTGGATGTGACCTTCAATTGTCTGGTTTCATAATCACTTGTAATGTAAAGCGACACGCAAAATACATGCACATATTCAGATCCTAAAAACGAATGTAACCACTTGCTTGTCATCAATTTAACTGTCGGCGCACAGAAAGCAACAAACACACACACACACACACACACACACACACACACACACACACACACACACACTCATTAGTGAAAATTAAAACACTCCCCTTTCCACTTGAAGTGTGATAACAGTGGAATTATTTCTTTCATCATTGACTCACAGAAAAAACATTTAATACTGATGAACACATGGGTGCATTTCTCCTCTCAGACACACACACACACACACACACAGAGCAATAGGCGTGATGGTGTGTGGAATATTTCTTTCTTCACCACTGACTGTGTGGATTCAAACTGGCTAAATGACTTCCATAACCATCGCAGCTAGCTCAGAGACAAACTGTAGATCACCCTCTGAGATGCACTCTTAAACACAAGTATGCAAACACATGTACACACACTCACACACACACACACACACACACACACAGGAATCACAGAAACATACAGAAAGCCATAATAAGACCGAGCCGATATTGATATTTTTCAAGCTTGTCTAGAGTTTAATCAATACTGACCTTGGCGGAAGAAAGACTTTTTCCTAAATTGAACCCATCTATATGTGTGTGTACATATATATGTACGTATATGTGTGTGTGTGTGTGTGTGTGTTTTTTTTAGTAGTTTTTAGCTTCTTTCTATTTGGAGGAGCGCCTGCACAGCTGCTGCCTTGCCGCTGATTGAGCCTTGGATACACCTTCACACACGACGAATTTCACGTCACGCAGACCCAAGCGGACCTTGGCGTACTCGCTAGTGTGACACTTTCAGTCTGGTTCTGGGGTTGCTGCACATATCTCTAAAATACTAATGACAAACCTCAGACAAACCATCATAAACCCTGTGTCCTAAAATGACATTTACGTACTACTACTAATTATTTGTTTCCAAATGTGTTTAGACTAAAACATAATTGCTGCCTGGATCATGTTCAGTGGCAACATTTTAGTGGATGGTTGGTGTTAAAAGTGCAGCTGCAGGATTTGAGCACTGTGGTTAATTTTAGGCAACAAAAGATTTGATAAAAAATTAAAAAAATAATAAAATAAGAAATACATTTGAAATGAATGCAGCCATTTCACATTTTGCACCTTCCCTTCACTAAGGTGCCTTTGACTAAGGCCCTTAACCCTCGTCTTATCCTGGAGCAGCTCACTGGCCGTCAGATCAGACTGTGGCTGGGCAGCTTCCAGGTGTGAATGTGTATAATTGTGCATTCATGTGGAGCCTAGCTAAAGATCTGCACCGGGTATGATTTCATGAAAGGCAGCAACGGTGTGTTTGTGTTTGAACCGCCGTCTGAATCAGCACCAACGGCAGCGGGGTCTCTCTGTTCAAGCCGCAGAGCTTTGCAGTTGTTTGGAGGGGTGTGTTTGTGTGGGTGGGTGGGTGGGTGGGGGTGTGTAAGAGCTCCAGCGCTTAGAAAAGCTATCAGAGTAGAAGTTGGAGCGTCCTACATAATGAAACTGAAGCGCTGGCTCTCACAAACATATAGAAAACACAAAGGGCTCCAGCTTTGTGCTTATAGCTCACCGGCTACAGCACAAGGATGAAGACGGCTCCATCTGGACAATCAGTTACAACAGAAGCTGAACAGTGAACCACGTCTGTGTCAACGCCATGACAATCAACCAATGACAGTCTCTCAAACAGATTCAGACAGCCGGGGATTCATACGTCATATACCAAGAGGTAAAGGAACCAATCCCGTTAACTTGTGGGGACGGGAGGGGGCGGGGCAAAAATAAACCCAAAAACCTCGGCAGTACAGAGAGCAAGAGTTAGCATTAGCACAAGCGCTAACAGACTGTGTCAGCCACAGCCGGTTACGAGCTAACAAACAACATAAACAGATCATAACATTCATTATCTCGAGGCACTTTGTGTTCACATGTATTTAACATCTGCTATAGATTACGATCTTTCTGTAGCTGTTTAACTATTTTTGCGATTGAATTATATTTCACATTTGCTGCTCCGGTTCCTCACTTGTTGCTGATTATCAAAGAGTAAAAGCACAACACAATCAGACCGTCACCCACCGTCTGATTGCTATTTTCCATCATGTCACAGGTTTTGCACCCCCACGGGGCTCCGTCACCCTCCATGATAATCCCCCCACCATCCTCATTCCGTCTCCCTATTGGTCGGCCCATGGGGTTTGCAGTGCAATGACGAATGGAAAAATGACACTATTATGTTGCATTTATCAACACAAAAGGAGAATAGAGATGGCTGAGGGGAGGAGGAGGAGGAGGAGGAGGGGAGGGGGGTTGACAAATTCCTCTTTAGCCCACAGCTGGAAAATAGTTTGAGGTGTGTGTGTTTGTGTGTGTGTGTTTCTTCATTTGCATGTTTTGTTTGTTTGTGTGTTTCGTCAGTTTCAGTCACTCTGTCACTTGCAGTCTCTGATTCCTATTTTGATCATGTCAATTCCCCAGTCACCGTGTGCGTTTGTCTGGCCCTGAAACAAACCTCATGCCACTCTCTCTCTCTCTCTCTCTCTCTCTCTCTCTCTCTCTCTCTCTCTCTGTCTGTCTCTGTCTGTCAGGTCTCTGGAGTCGTTTCCTCTCCTCTCATTTCGGCTTTCTCAGAATCTCCCACCTCTCTCTCGGTCTCTCGAGCATTTACGCGGATCACATTAACGCATCCTCTGCTGATCTGTTAACCTGGACTTTTCTCACGTTGGAAACAGGAGATTTTAGCTCATCTGATAAATGAATTCCCCACAGTGTGTGTTCTACAGAGTCGTGGGTTTATGGTGCAAAATTAGGGGAGGTAACAATTTGAAGTATCAGCTTCTATCGTTCCGAGGTCAGCTATATTATACGCATGAAACGCATGCGCAGATGTGTGTGGAGACTAAACTTGCGCATGAAAATTCTCAGCGTTAAGAGGCAGCGGTAGCCAAGTAAGCAAGTGCGTTTGAGAGGTTTGAGGCAGCATATTGCTGGATGAACAAAAGCGATTCCAACAAAAAGTTCCCGTCCTGAAACACAACTCAAGTTTTTCATCCAGCCAGAGAAAAATGAACACTAATTTTAAGAAGTCATTTTACTAAAAAAACTACATCCCTTACGTCCTTGTAGGCAGGACAGAAAACGCTCTGTAGCACTGTAACTCACACAAGAAACAAAACGAAAGAAATCAGTCTTCCTCTGGAGCGGTATTAAACCTTCGTCTTTGGTTTAAATTATATTTCACACCAGCTTCTACACTGTAGCTTTTTCTTTACGAGACAAGAGGTTTGTATTTTTTGTTTAAACCATATATCAACGGATTTATTTTTCTCTGATGTAGTGTGCTACAGCTGTGCAGTAGGTTTTAATGAAAAATGTGTGCTGGTTATTCAAAACCTCCTGTCATGTTACTTCTTTCTGTGAGATTATTAATTTAAAGCCCTGCTCTTTGTTAGATATTAAACAATCTGTCCTTGGTATGTATATGTAATTTAATATTTATATATATATGTTTGTGTGTTTGAAATACATGTGTCTGCAGGTTGAATGTGTGTGCGCCTTACATGCATGTGAAAGAGAAAGAAAGTAAATATTTAAACAAAGAGGAAACGTGTGAATGTTGAAATGTCATGTTTTTTTGTGAGTTTCTTGTATATTCCTCGGTATGTGACTTCATCAAACACTTGTCACTCGCAGCCTTATTGCTGTTTTCGATCACGTCACATTCTTGATCCCTCCGCCGCTTGGCACGTCTGTCAGCATCCCAAAATAGAGCCACGTCGTTCTCCCTTTCTATTATCAGCCAATCTACATGTGTCACTTTCTTAGCATTCTGCCGCTAAAGGTCTTTTGAGACACGACGAAAATAAATAAATAAATGAATAGATAGATAAATCTTGTCTGACACTCGTGTGCAGTCCTGAAATACAATAAACAGGAGATACCGTTCATGTCAAAGTCTCAATTACAATGGCCCAGACAGGTCAACACAATGCAAAAGCCACAGCACAAATACAAAAGCCACAATACAAATATAAAAGCCACAACACGAATGCAAATTAAGCCACAACATAAATACAAAAGCCACAACACGAATGCAAATTAAGCCCATCCACCAGCAATAATAGTCCCATGGCAATGAGGACCAATAGTATAGACAGACCTTCTGCTCACTTTCTGGCTTAATTTGTTTTTGTGTTGTTGCTTTTGCATTTGTGTTTTGGCTTTTGCATTTGTGTTGACCCGTCTGAGCCACCGTACTAAATTCATTTATTACAAAGTAATGTAAAAAGATGCACTCAGGATGTTTAGAAAAAAAACACTTCATCTATGAAAGTAGCGGTCTCGTGTGTAAAATAAATACTGTCCGATCTACAGCGATGGCAGAAGAAAAGTTGAAACAAAGAGATAAAGACTGGAGTTATGAGGTTCTTCACAGTGACTGTCCAGCCGGTCTCTCCTCTCATGCACGTGGAAGAACATACGAAGTCGCTGTGATATACCAGGCTCTAAACCATAAGAGGCATGAGGCCGTTATACTGCGGAGACAATTTCCCAGCTGTCTGTTTGCTGTATTGGCCGGTGTTGGACCGCCTGTCAGCTGTTCATTTAGACCGCACCGGCCGTTGGTAGGTAGGAACATGATGGCATTGCTGGATTTTTTCCAATACCGACTCTCAATTCTCTCTTCCCTCACTATCTAAAGTGGGAGATCCCTCTGTGGTGAATGAGATGAGACAGTTGTGTGTATGTAGTGTGTGTGTGTGTGTGTGTGTGTGTGTATGCGGCTTGCTGGCTGGGAGAGTGGTTGGGTGTCTGATTTGGAGGCTCCCTCTCTGTTTGATTGGGTATCTGCCGCTGTGTGTTTGTGTGTATGCCTGTGATCCTCTTTGATTGGCTGTCTGTCACTCTGTGTGTGTGTGTGTGTGTGTGTGTGTGTGTTTGCGTGTGCGGCGCTTGTGATACTGTTTGGCTGGGCGGGTGGATATCTGGTTATGAGGCTTTCTTTTCACCTGTCTGTCACGGCCTGTGTCTTTGTTGCCTGCCTGTCTGCCCCTCTTCAAAGTTCACACCAGCGCTGCCACTGATTTAAGATGATGCAAAAGTAGATTTTAATGCACAAGATAAATCCCAGCATGCATCCTAGTTCAAAGGACGTGAACACAATTCTGAGCATGTGCCTCCTCCCAAACAGTCAATTTGTAAAATAAATAATTTCCAAGTTTATCGCTATAAAGATGCAGTTTAATGGGAAACCCTGACATTTAACTTGAACAGTGTATAACTAGTGGTCATTAATTCACCAGGTTAAAAGATAAATATGACCATTAGTTCCATTACTTTAAGGCACAGCGTGTAACTTATGCTGCTGGTGGTCTGTCAATCAGAACAATAACAAGAGACGCCGTTTGGTGACATCGTAAAGTGGCGTGGGAGTTGTCTTCACCGCGGTCAGCTGGATTCCTCCAGCGTCAGTCGTTCACTGAATTATCCAAAACAAACTGACCAGGTGAGATATTTCTGCTACTAATTCAGTTTTCCGCTTCATCGCTGCTGTAAGTGTCCACATTATTTTGTCTTAAATATAACTTTCCTGATTTCCTGTGGGACCTGACTGACAGAACGCCACGTGACTGCAGGTTCTGAATATGAAAAGATTCAAATATTTGTAATTATCGGTTAGCAGATCACCAGAATATTAGAATACAGAGAATAGCAAAGCTTGATGTTGTCTTTATTGCTTTTAAATTTAGAAGAGGAACTAATGGCCTGGAACATTTGTTTTGCTTTTGCCTCTGTAACAGCATGGAACTTATGCTTCATGTCTTTGAGATCCACATTTCCCAATTCCCCGCCCACTCACTTTCCAAAAACACAACACCTCTATTTCACATTCCGGTGGGACAAAGGACGGAGTGATGGATCTATATAAATGTGACACATTTAATCTGGTGCCGGCTGACCTCCTCTTAACTCAAACGGGCAGGAGAGAGGAGAGAGGGAGCGGAGCTGTGACTGTGTGTGCGAGGACATTCAGACCCGCAGTTGATGCAGTTACGGGTCAGTAAAGGTCACAGATTACTTAAGGCTTTTTTCAGCGTCCCTGTTAAAGGCAAATCGTTTAAGCAGGTTGTTGTTTTTAGTCCCAAGAAAGCTGCAGATGTTAAAGACAGTTGACACTTATCCCAAGGAAAAACCACTTTGCAACTTGACTCAAGTTCGGTTTAATTCCAAATATGAATTAAATATATTATCATTCTTTTAAAGGATCAGTTTGACATTTTGGGAAGAAAATGTTCATTTGTTTTTTTTTTATCAGAAAGTTTTAAGAGAAGACTGACAGCTGTCAGATAGCTTAGCTTAGCACAAACACTGGAAACAGGCAGATAGCCTGCCTCCATCTATAGGAAACAAAACCCACCTACCAGCTCCGCTAAAGCTCACTGATTTCACATGCTATACCTTCTTTGTTTAATCTGTACAAAACCCAGTGTGTTAAAATAATTTGCTGCTCTACAGGTATCATGTTCCGGATTAGTTTTAGGCTATGAGTCGTTGCCATGAAACTGCAGAAAGTTACTGGTTTCAGAGCCAGGCTGCTTTCTCCTCATTTTCAGTCTTTGTGCTAAGCTAAGCTAAGCTTAGCTAAACTAAGATAAGCTAAACTAAGCTGCCACGCTGTACCTCACTGCACAAACATGAGTTGTATCAATTTTCCATTGGCTGTGACTAATTAAAGCATATGTTACACATCATTAGTCATTGAGAATTGACTGAATATTCATATTAGAACAAAATACAGTTTACAGTGAATCAGGCAGTCATCTTCCGATGGTATGAAAGATTACCACATTTGTCAGCGCACAAATTGGGAAATTTAATTGAAGCATAAACGATCCCTTGAATCTTAAAACTGGAGGAATTTATTTGCCATTGAAGAGGCTCTTCTGACTGATTGAAAATGAATTGTTTCCTAACTTGTGTAAACGGCCTCCGAGGGGCGGTGATTACCGAAGTGGACCTGCGAGTAAGAACACCATCCTTTAGCAGGCAATTACAAAGACAATCAAAGTGGATCTGAGTGCACACAGTGGACTTCTCCGGGCACAAAGCGTCTATGCAGCGTGGTATGACTGAGGCATGGCTCCTTTCGAATGAATCATAGTTAAATAGCCCAGAGCTGCAGGGACACGTTGGCCCATGGGTAATTTGGCTTTTAGCTCAGGGGTCAAAACTTCCAAAAGTCCTCATTACAGCGACATAAACGCAGCACTGGGATTCATATTTTGGCCGGACAATGACAACACTCTGTAATATAGAAGATATGGGAGACTGAGCACATTAACGTCGGGGAGGAACAGAAGAGCAACAGAACGAGGTGAACAGGATGAGAAGGGATCGCTCCAGACACCTGGCGAGCCCCCGCTGCTCATCACTAATATCTGAACAGTAAAATTGCACCACATGCAAAACTTTGTTAAAATAAAACCCAAAATAACAATATTCAGCACTCAGAGTAAATAAAGTACAGAAATATATGACACCGTATCTAAGGAGATGAACATAAAAACTCAATCTAGAATATTAAATTTACCTATGAGAAGTATATCTGCAGTAAGAACTTGTAATATAATAACTGATACTGTCATTTTGTTGTATGAATCAGGCACCGTGGAAGAAAACAGCACTATGGGGAAGAAAGGAGTGATAATTGAGCAGTAGAAAGAAATTATTCTAGACACATCCTTTTCTTTTCTATAACTACATTATATTACTACATATAACTACATCACGTCCTCTTATTGGTAACATAATCCTTACATGTCCTTACTGTACCCCCTCATATCAAACCAGTGTAATTTAATTCTCTTTTTCTCTAAAAACACCAAGTTGTTTCTCCTTTATTACCCAGTAGTGTATTTTTTTTCCACTTAACCTACATTTATGCAACTTCATGACGCAGTATTTTACTGGTAGCTGATACTATGAAATCACATCGTAAATCTGTATCATTTATAGAATTTTTAAATTGAAAATCGTCTATCTTTATTATGAAGTGGATTCGAAAGTAAATCCTGAATTATATTTTACATTACAAGGCATTAAATACATGATAGCTGTGAAAAGAGCAACAAGTCCTCCAAGGCATACCGGACCTTGGTCGTTATGGTTACAATAATAAATGCGAAGTGTGCCGTGCGCAGCCGGACCCTTGTTGCCATGGTTGCAATTAAACAGCCATGGATTGGTTATATTTCAGAAAAGATTGTGGTTTGGGTTAAAATAAGTACCTCCTAAAGATTAGACGATTGTTGTTGTCATGGTTACAATAACAACAACAAGGCCAAGGTTGTCAAACGGTCATGGATGAAAGAAACAACATAAACCTCTACTTTCACTTGGCCCCATTCCTCCACCACAACCCCCACCTAATGCCGTCTTTGTTGTTCTGTTTTTACTACATCACCAGACTTCTTACTTTGCTCCTGTTGTAATTACTACAGCCACCAGATGTTGCCTAGCAACAAAATGTAACTATCGGTCATGACAACCTGCTGTATTCTTGTTCGAAAGAAAGTAATCTAGTGGATGATCTACTAAGTTAGCTTCTTAGTTAAGGCAGGTGAAGTAAATGATTGCTGAAGCTTGAAGGTCACTCTAACTTTAACACCACTACTTTCAGTTTTCCAGCATGTTATATCACTTTGTTGTTGTGTCATAAATTCCATTATGTTCAAGACGCTTTAGTTATGAAAAGATGACGGGTTCATAACCCACAACTATACGTAAAATAAATGTGATTATTACAGGAAAGGAATTCAGACTCCTTGGATTCACATGCAGCATCCTTGACGCGGCGCCAAAAGATCCTTGACAGGTGCACAAATGCGTTGGATGTTTTTCACACTTAATATGAATCATGTCATTTGGTCGCTTCTTCGGCCATTTCAGTTACCACACCTGCTCATCTGGTGAGGGTCCAAGTGAATTTAGAAGTCGGCGTGCTAATCTGTTTGTGACGGGGGCCTCGCAGACTGGTAGAGAGATGTGTCATGTCACACCAGTTGGGGGGGTGTTAGAGACGAGTCAAATGAACATGTACAAATCTGTGTGTATGTGACTTCCTGTGAGGACGGGTGAGAAAGTGTTGACGATGCACCTGGAGGATTTGATCAGTGATGCATCAGATACAGTAGTTTACCACGAGAAAGGTTGGCGTTGAGTTTAGCTTTGTGGAGGTTTTTGACGGCAGCTGAATGTTGTTGTACTTATGTGTAACGACACCTGCACGTGTGCACACATGGCTGTGTCCTGACAGGAGGAAGATTGGAAATGTTCTGAGGAAAGTGGAAAGATAAGGAAAATCCTTCACATATAACTGACTGTAAAACCGGATTAGGGGTCAAGTTTCGGTTTGAAGTTAGAAATAGGTCAGACTCAGACATGTCAGGTTTTGGGATCAGCAGATTTTCTGAAGTCACCGTAGTCCACAGGTGAGTGTGCATTTCCATTGATATGCTCTGGTGTCAGGTGGTGTCGATTGTATCTGCAGGCGTCTGCTTTTGATCTCCTGCAGTGTAAAATGTTCACACAGAGAAAAAAAAAGAAAAAAGGTACAAGAAACCAAAGAAAGTGACAAACAGAAAATAAATATAACAAAAAGAAAGGACTCACAGGCAACAGTGAGCTGATATTACAAGTCCGTATTCATTCCAGCTGTTGCTCTCTGCCCTGCTTTTAGCGATGCTGAACTTCTAACAGCGCCGCAGTGTTCAAGCACGCACTGTCGCCGCATTAGTATCCTAGCCCATTAGGGAAAGGTCAGCCATGCAGGCACATATCGAACACAGACATCCCACCGATGTCTCAAGCTGCTCCTTTGAAAAGGCGCTTTTTCTTTCAGTGGCTCGCCAAGCATTTGTATTACTGTGGAAATCAAGTTAAAAGGTCAACAATTCTACGGCCTCCTGTTGTTTTGTGAGTGCGAGTGGGAGGGTTTGAATGTTTGTGTGTGTGCGTGTGTGTGTGTGTGTGTGTGTGTAGGTGGTTGTGAGAAAAAGGGAGCTTTGGCCTACACTACATTTCTCCATCTTATCTTCGCCAGTGTCCTTGTCTACCTGCCCTCCCTCGCCTCCCTGTATCCATTAATCCATCACGTCATGTGACGCCCATTCATCTTTTTGTCGTTTTTGCATCTGTCTGTCCTCCCCGCATTCATTCATTTCACAATTCATCTGTCAGCAGCTCGCCTTGCGCTCATACCTCTGCTATCTTTTGCAGCAAGTATGAAGTTATAACAGTGCTGTATTTGTGTCTGCCTGCCCCCCCAACCCAGTTTAGAATTAAAACACGCCCACTTGGTTAGGATTAGGGATAGGGTTTCTGTCGTTCTGTTGAGTCTTTCGTCACACAGAGGTGGGCGTGGTTTCATCTAAACTGGGTCTTGATTTCCTTCACTCTTTTCCCCATTTCCCAACGAGATTTCATCATCTTCTCTTCCCTTTTCCTCTGTTGTTTTTGACTCTGTTCTCCGATTCTGCACCACTGTTTCCAGTGGTGGAGGAGATCTTTTAGTTAAAATAAGTATCAATGCAGTGTCACAATACAATGCATGTAAAAGTCCCGCCTTCAGAATCCCACTCAAGTAAAAGCACAGATGTCAGGTAACTGTACCTGAAGGACCAAAAGTATCGACCTAGGGGTCGGGTCGATCCGGACGGTCACAAGAAAACTCTGAGGGGTGAAGAGATGATCAACAACAACAAAGAAAAATCAAAAATCAAAAGTTATGCTTCACAAATCATGTGAAATATTGTATAATTTTACCTCTTTGGGCCTGAACGGTTATTTAAATAAAGCCATCGGGGAAGTTTAGAGGGGAACTGTCATCTTTTGACAAATGTCTCATAGACATCTGAAACGTGACAAGGGGCCCCAACAAGAAATCAATTTTTTTTTTTTTCAGTGAACAACCCCAAAAAAGTTTGAGAAAAACTCAATCAGTAAACAGAATATATTGTTTATTAAAGGATTCTCCAACCTGAGCAACCACAGGTCGTTTGTTCCCATACGAGCCGTAGGAGTGTCTCCTGAAACAGCGCCCCAACGCCGGCAAATGTACTTGACCTTCGTAGCCATGGTTACGATAATAAACAGTCACGTCTGGGTTAAGTTTAGGAAAAGATTGCGGTTTGTGTGAAAATAAGTACTGCGTTACAATCTGTGTTGTCATGGTTACAATATTAAAACCATCGATAAGGTTGTTGAACGGTTGCCTGGGAGTCAAACGCTGCAGGTCTCCTCTGTGAAACTCCTGTTTTGTTGACCCATCCATCCACCGCGACCTCTTCCAGACGTGGCACTTTGTCGCTCCTTTATACTACGTCACCAGATTGTTTTCCTTCACTTCCGTCATAATTTCTGCAGCCACTAGATGTCGCCTAACGACAAAACGTAACTATGGGTCATAATAACCTGCTGCACAGGTTGCACAGGACAGTCTTGGATTATTGTGTTTTCTAGGTGAAAATCTTGATTTGAAACACAGCTACAGAGCTGTCAGATAAATATAATAATAATAATAAGAGCTAATAAAAAATAAAACAGTACTTAAGTGCAGTACTTAGAGTAAATGTGGTTGTTTCCTTTCCTTTACTCCCCCTCTCTTCTGACCTCACCTCCCTGACTCATCTCACATCCGCTGTCTTTGCTAATCTCGCCTCTCTCTCTCTCTCTCTCTCTCCTCTCCTCCTCCTGCTCGTCCTCCTCCTCTCACCTAACTTCACCTTTCCTCCCTCCCCTCCCCTCCCCTCCCCTCTGTGGACACATCCACTCGCTCCTCAATTCGTCTATCCATCAAATTGTCTCGCCCTTGCCTCAGCTATCCTTTGCACCACACACAGTATAAAGAATGGGAGTATTTTACACCTGCCCTCTCCTGTCTCCTCTCCCTCTCCTCACCCATCTTTATCTCGCCCCTGTCCTCATCCCTGTGCATTTCATCTCATCCTCTCTTCCATTACAAAAGGGCTCAGCTAAACTACACAAGGTTTGGCTTAGGTGGAATTGGGTTTTGTGTCTTTGCAGTCCCCCCCATGTATATTTTTTGCTTTTGTAAATTCTCCCCGACATCAAAATCTCTACTGCAGACAAAAACCCACCTTTGCAATCGCATAGTAATATTATAAGTGCTCTCATTTGCTTTCATTATCTCTTTTTGTATTATTTGCATATTATTCTATTTGTCTGCAGCGTGCAGTGTAACAGCATAAGACAGGAGGCAGAGGAAGAGCAGGAGTTTGCAGCGTACCTGACTATTGATTGTAATGTGCCTGAAATTAGAGTGGAGGTGTGAAATGAATATTAGATTTGTTGCTGTTTGCTGTAATTTTCTGTGGTGGGGCGTTCTGTCTTATTTGTCTGTCCACTGCCTTGTTAAAGGCAATTCAAGGAGACAAGGAAGGAAATTGACCATGGGCGTCTAGAGAGACCCAGCTTTGAAATCTGCATTCAGCCCACGAGCCGATACACTTGATGTTTCCTTGTTTCTCCTCTCCAAATGTCTTTTTTTTCCCCCTCATCTGTAACGATCACACTTTTCTATACTGGTCCCTTGTAAATGTAAACCTCTCTGATTTGTGCTCCGTCTCTCTTGTCTCTTTCCCCTCTTTTCTCATTTGTGCCAATCACCTGCTCTCGCCCACCCCCCACCCCCACCCAAAAAAAGCTTGTACTCTCAAACCATTTTCACGCCGTTTGATGTATGATTTATTTGAAATCGACCCCCCCCCCCCCCCCCCCCCCC
>NW_019525380.1:179076-181885 GCF_002814215.2 Seriola lalandi dorsalis | reverse complement strand
CCCACACACACACACACACACACACACGGTCATGTTTTGTTGATGAATCTGTCTATGACACGCCTGATTTTACCTGATATCAGGATGTTCTGGCTAACATACAGCCCGAGGCACACAAATAGATAGATACTATTACCATTGCATATCCAAACGTAACAAAACTTAGTTCGGCGGCAATCCACTCGACATAGCAGTATATGAATATATATGTATAAAAATACTAAATGTTAGAGGCTCATTTGTGGTGACGGTTGGAGCGGACGTCTCTCAGGGATTTGGGATTTCGGGGTGCAGGTGTCTGGGTGAGCAAGAGCTGTGTGAAGTGTTAGTGATGTTGCGTCAATCTGTGGATCTGTTGGTCTTGTAGGCAAAACTGGTGTTGCTGCAGTTCAGAGGGAATGCAGACCTCGATATGGACCAGCACCAGTCTCTTAAAAAGAACTTGGTTTCTGCATTTATGATTTATCAGGAGGAGGCTCATGTTTCAGCATCTTTTGGGAGGGAAAAGATCCATATATACATTTACACAGTAGTATAGTGTTGTACAACCTACTCACAAGATTATAGATAGGTAGATAGATAGATAGATAGATAGATAGATAGATAGATTTACCATTCATTTGCATAAACAGCTGTTGTCAGATGCCTTAGGTTAAAATAAGAATGTTTGTTTTCAAGATAATAATTTAACCTTTAGTTTTGGCGTACTCTGTGTTTTTGACTGTTTTCTTATCCGTTTTTGAATCTCTCTCTCTTTTTTTTTTAAATCTTGTTGTTTGTTTTGACGCAGCCCTGACCGACCTGGGTTAAGCTGAAAGCTGAAACCACTTTACTGTACATTAAGTTTCATTTTTCAGTGCTGCTTTGGAAAACTTTGTGTACGAGCGTGTGAAGAAACACTTTTAGAAAACACTTAACTCTCAGATTGATCTTTATCGGGGAAAACAGGCCTGTGTATACTTTCAGTTTTGAGTTATTTGTGTCTGAAAGCATTTGTGCCCTTTGTACGTCTCCACATCTCCATATGTGTGACTCCTTTTGACTCTCTCGGTGATTGATCCCATGTTTTCACTCAGCCATCTGGATGATGGTGTTGGTGATGAAAGCAAGTATCATCTCTCTTTCTCTCTCTCTCTCTCTCTCTGTTTTCCTCTCTTTCCTTCCTTTAATGCTCACTTTTAACCTTGTGCTCCAGTTGATTAAGTTTGGCTGAAACAGCATCTTGCCTTCCCGCAGTGTTTGTCGTTGAATGGGCCAAACCCTCAACATGACAGCAGCTGATGTGAATGCATAAATGTATGGTTGTCAGTCACGGCGTACATGGTTAAACTCTGTACTTTAAACGGTGATCTCCACACTCACCGCGAGATCTGCAATTCAACATCTGGCAGCCCACGTCCCCATCACACATCTGGCATTTAGCTGATAAACAGTTAACAGTTCTAATCCATAGTGACGTGCGGTCAGTGCGACATTACAGTCTGTTCCAGTTACTAAAACTTCATTGAAAGTAGGAAGAGCAAATGCTACAGAACCCTGAACCCCCTTAAATCTCAGACAAATAAAAAGCAGGGACAGAGGTGAAAGGAATTTCATTTTATTTCATGATGAGAGCATATTGGATCCCACAGAGGAGGACAATGTGGGAGAAAAGACCGTGACTCAGAGGGCAGAGGTGACATATCTTATGAGAGGATGTGTTTTTAATACCACAACGGAAGATACAGAAGGTATCCATCCATCCATTCATCTATCCATCCATTTTCTTCCTCTTATCCGGGGTCAGGTCGCGGTGGCAGCAGGCTAAGCAGGGTATTCCAAACGCTCCTCTCCCCAGCACTGTTTTCCACCTCCTCCTGAGGGATCTCAGGCCTGATGGGATATGTAATCTCTCCAGCGTGCTGCAAAAACCTGCAAAGGAAAGCGCCCAAGAGGCATCCTAATCAGATGCCCCGTCTACTTGAACTGGTTCCATTCAATGTGAAACAGCAGTGACTTAATCTGGATGTCAGAGCTCCTTAGGTTCTCCTTAGACACCCTGCGGAGGAAACTCATTTCTGCAGCAGGTATCCGAGATCTCATTCTTTCAGTCACTACTCAGAGCTTGTGACCATAGGTGAAGGTTGGAACACGGATCGACTGGTAAATCGAAAGTTTTATATTCTGGCTTAGCTTCCTCTTCACCACAACATCTACATATTTGCTGCACCATCACTCATGAATAGGATCCCCAAGATACTTAAACTCCTTCAGTTGGGGCAGCAACTCAACCTCAACCTGGAAGGAGCAGTCCCAATTCTCAGAGAACCATAACGTCAGACTATGAAGGTGCTGACCCTCATCCTGACCGCCTCATACTCACACTCGCACACGAATCGCCTCATTGCATTCTGAAGGTCACAAACTGAAGCTTACAGAAACACGTCCTCTGCAAAGAGCTGAGACGCAAATATGAGGTTCCCAAAGCGGACACTCTCCTCACCCTGACTGCACCTTGAGGTCCTGTCCATGAAGATCACCAATCAGAGACAAGGGACAAGGTCTTCTCCAAGTCCACCAAACACGTGTAGACTGGTTGTTTAAACTCCCAGGATGTCCTCTAAGCTCCTTCAAGGGTGGAGAGTTGGTCCACAGTTCCACGGCGATACCCCTGAATCTGAGGTTCTCCCTGGAATAAACATTCCTGGGGATGCTAAGCAGTATTACCCTGATAATTGGAGCACACCCTGCCAGTCCATAGGTTACTATCCCCGACCTCCATGCAACATTGGAAACACATGTCAGTCAAGACAGCTCCAGAACCCCCCCC
>NW_019525380.1:172295-179056 GCF_002814215.2 Seriola lalandi dorsalis | reverse complement strand
CCCCCCCCGAGTCTTCAGACAGAGGACGTGTATTACTTTAAATTAACTAATTTACATGATGAGCACATGATGGCGCAGCTTTGAAAAGTTTAAATTTCAAAATAAGTCAGAAATAAAACTATATTTTTGACTTATGTATGGTTTTCCATGGGGAATGCAGACTGCTGCTGATCTGAAAGAACTGAGCGGAGTTGTAGTGAACTTTGACTGAATTGAACTGTTTATTGCATAAGCTGGAGTTAAGATGAGCCCTGGCTTCAGTACCAGACACCCAGACACATTCCCCCTGCCTGAAAGAAAAGGCATGAACCGCGCTAATGATGTGTTTGGATGCTGCTGGATGGTTTACTCGCCAAGCTGAACCAGGGGTGCAGACTCCTACACGCAGATTGACGCATGAACAAAGCATACCAGAGATACTCACTGAAGCAAACACTACTGCCCTGAAGCAGGCCACCGCCATCAATTTACTGCCAGCGCAGAAAGTAGTTTGTCCTGCACTATATGTAGTGAGGTGACTTGTGAGGGTGTGGAGGTCGGGATGGTAGATAGGTGTGTATTTAGTAGTAGTAGTAGAAAAAAAGGGTCTCACTGGGATTGAATTTGAAAATCTCCTCTACAGGAGAGTCTTAAAGTCATAAAGGGTTCAAAACATATAACACAGATTTATAATGCATTACATAAAATATGAAAACAGTCTCCAGCGACCATCCAAAGATAAGCAGTATAGCTATTGGATGGATATAGGTAAAAAAAAAAAAAACATGCACATCAATGTAGGAAACCCATTTGCCAGTTGTGCTGCACACAGATCCACAAACACCACTGTGTGTTGTTTTCATCACAGCACAGCAGAATCTCAGATTTTAAAAACCTACTTTCACACTGGGAAAAAAAAAAAATCAAAACACTGTTTGCTTTAGAGAGGATTTAATTATTACTAATCTTTGATGTGTGCTCCAGAGAAAACCATCTGCGGTCATTTTCAGTGCACTTTGATGTTAAATGAGTTGTAAGGATTTCAGAAATTCACGGCAAGCGAAATAATGTTTCATTTTCCACACAGACAGATCGAAGACTCTAATGCAACTTGTGTTTCTCAAGTGGAGTTGAGTTTTAAAATTGTGTACATATATCATATATCTTGGGTATTAGCTAATAATATTATTGCTATTATATTACAAGGGCACTTATATAGAACATAAGTGAGAACATCCCTGGTCAGTATCACAAAAACGCTCAAGTAATTACAAATCCTGTGCATTTAATACAGTTTGTTTTTAGCCAAAGGGCCAGAAGAATGAAGCCAATTAATTTGGAAAACAGAAATGTTTGTCTAATTAAACTATAATGAAAAGGTCCATATTGAAAAACCAACTGCAACTAAAGTCAATACAGCCTTCATTAGTGAGATTGTTTTCTTTCATCTCTATGCTTGCAGGTTGTCTGTCCGTCCATATCTCAGGAATGCCTTGAAGGAACTTCTTCAAATTTTCAACAATAGCTCAGGTGAACGTTCAACTGGTCAGATCATCCTGTGTTCAAAGGTTAAAAGGTCAAGGTCACTGTGACCTCACAAAACACATTTTGGGCCATAAGTCAAGAATTACATACACTAATTATGACACAATTCAACACGATGTCTAATAGGATAAAGAAGTGATGACATTTTACATCCAAAACGACTTCTGGCCATTATTCAATGCTGGACTCGTTACAAAGTGTCTTCTTTATAAACTCCTGAGTGATTTTTGCAGTGTTTGTGTTTGGGATCATTGTGACATTGGAAACAGACATGGACTCATGTTTTCATTCAGTGTTTGGGGACAGGGTGCCATCTGTACATGTCATCTCCCCTACACCTTTTGCTCTCATGCCACCTCCATGTTTCACCGTTGGCACTACGCAGGCACTGTGGCGGTTTTGTGAGCAGAGTTTCTTCTTCTTGGACTCTGTCTGTAGAGGTTGACTTCATGCAGCGTCCTTCACACTGTCTAATGAGTCACTGAAACACCAGTTCCCTCGGATTATCCTTGTGCCATATCAGAAGCCCCAACCCGTTTGTTTTTCTGGCGCCATTCTTCAAGGAAGGCCACTGTGCTTCCTGTTGTTGGTAGTACGGCTCTTCTTATACCTCGTAACCACTGCTGCAGCTGTGTCTCCGCTCCTGTTCAGTAGCCTGCTGACGTTCCTGAATCCTCTCACACCTTTCCAGCTTCACGATCCGGTTTTCCTACATGTTCAGGTCAGTTCCTCGCCATGTGGAGCCATGTTGCATTAGACACAACCCGGGTCAGAACTGAGGAAACTGTGGTGTTCACAGGTTCTTTCATGTGATCACTTTCGCTGCGTTGGTTGAACTTTGGTGCCTTTATTTTCAATGTAGTCTATCCAACCTGTTTTTGAATTTATATAAACTAAAATGAGATCAAAATACAATCTTTTTGTACGACGGTACAATTTTAGTGACATTACACGTGGTAGATTTTTATTTTTAGAATTTTTCTTTGGTTTTCTTTGATTTTTGCTGTTGTTTTTATTTCTTCTTTGTGAGTTGCATGTCAGTCTCACCTCTGGTTGTAAAATGTTTAATCTCATTTTAATGTACTATTAATTTGTGCGGTGATAGAGCCTTGAGACTTTTTTTTTTTTCATGCTCATCTCATGAAGTGCAATGCCTACTGTACATTTTTCAATCAAAAGCATGAATAAATGGTCTCTTTAAGGCTCCCAGGTGCAAATTACTGGCTCTCTTTGGAGGCATACTAAAGCATAACTGGATAATTGGATCTGAGCCTCATGAAGGCAAATGTCTCCGACGCCTGGTTGCCATGGCAGATCTTTTTCTGAGTTCTAGTCGGTATGTAAAACCTGCACAATCCTGCCGGTTTTGAAAAGGCCAAGAGTTGTCAAATGAGCATAATACTGAATGTGTTGTGAAAATGATCAATCGGTTCAACACGGTTCTTATCGCATGGCAGCCTCAGATGTATCAATCTGTCTTGTAATTCGATCAGTTTTCTTCATGATGCAGACATGAAGGTTTTTTTCTAGACAGATTTCTCAACGCTTGACACGTTAGACGTCTCTGTTGTCGGTGCACTGAGTGTAATTATGTATTTATGAACCGTTTTCAGTGGGATTTAATCGCGCATCAAAATTTTATCATCTTACTTATTTATCTGAACTGATTTGCAGTCATCAGGCCCTGAGATTACAATAAGACTTGCTTCAATAACAACCCTGATAAAGACATTGTGACAAAACGTAAAGGACAAGTCTAATTGAAAAGGCTTTATATTGTTTGCAAGTATCTACATATCATGTGTAAATGCTATTTAACATTTTCCTCAGTCATTATTTTTTTCACTTCACTCAGTTTTAATAAAATCATTACAGATTGAGTAATTGCAGGTACTGTAACGCTCAAGGACGCTAACAGGAAGCAGTGAAGGCAGAAACCAGTTAAAGGTCCCACATTGTATTAAGTGAGATGTCCATGTCTGTTTTTATTCTAAAGCAGGTCTAGGTTCTATATATTAGGATTTGACATCTTTCCCAAACTGCCAAAAATAACTCAATGACATACCTCAACTGGAGTGCAGACATATTTGACCAGGCCGACAGTCGTCACATCATTCAGGAGACGCATTGACAGACTTCACCTGAATTCTGTAGTCAAGACACTTGACATATATCCTATATTGGACCTTTAGGTGTCCATGTGTTGTTTGATTATAAAGCAGGTTTAGGTTTTATATTGATATTGTGAAAGTATCAAAGCCTCAGTTCACAGAGAAATGCACACAGCCGGTATTCAGAAACTGAGCCTTAAAACCAGCCGTCAGGACTTCTGGAACTTTGTGATGTCACAACAAAGCAGTCACCAAGCCCCGCCCACCTGGACCCACCATCCAAACATTGCAGGATTTGGTTTCTCTGAGTGTTTTTACCTGAAATCTGCTATATTTTTATTGGATCGCTCAGAAAACACTCAGCCAATCAGAAGAGAAGTAGAACTACACTGAGATTGTTTTTGGTTCTTAAATCCACAAATAAACAGTATCTTCTTAAGGATAGGAAAACTTCAAATAAAAGTGTACACACAGCAAAAGTGTATATATACAATATGGGGCCTTTAAGTGTCTCTATAGTTGACTATCACTCTCCACAGCTGCTTCCGAGCACACAAGTTGTAGCACCCAGCTCTGAGGACACTAGGAAAAAAAACAAAAAACAAGCAGCAGCAGCACACACAGCACTTCTTAAAAATTCACAGCTCCACTTCTTGTTTACCAAAACTAAATGAATAAATGATGCAACCCAGGAAACAACATGATGCAACCCAAACTACTCCTGCTGCTGTTCTGCTACATGCTGAGCCAGCCTCCGCACTGCAAACAAATCCATATTAAGCTGTTTAAGTCTTATCTTTTCTTTTCTTCGAATTACATGATGCAGCTTTAAAACTTCGGCAGCCCCAAGTGGCTGCAGGAGATAGCGTTTTGGGAAAACCTCACACTCTTTAGCCGAATATTCTCCTGTATTTTTTTTTTTTCATCCTTACATAATAAAAACTTTCACCTTAGCTTATTTTCTAAGTCATGTATATACACAGATTTAGGAAGCCTATCCATTTAAAGTGGCCACCATGATAAGATTATTTAAATGCCAAGGAAATGAGCTTCAGGGCTTCCTATCTTATCTCCTTCAGCATAGGATACGAGGTAATGCTGTCCCGCAATTCATATGTCAGTAAAATTTAAAGCGACGCACCATTGTAGTTTCACTGAGGCATATAATGTAGAAAACAACAGAGCTCCTGTTTTATGCTTGTGACACAAACTTATGGAAATCCTTGTCTGATTGACTGAACTCCAAACACATAAATATGAATGTCTTCTCTTTCAAATGTCCAGATAGGAGTCATCATCATCATAACAAAATACCATATATATGTTTTGCTAAATGTCCCCCATTCTTTAATGCACTAAAAGGAATGGGCCTATCCAGGAAACTCTATATACTTATGTTTGAATATAGTTTATGGTACCTTCCTAAGTTTTATTTGATTATTGTTTTAATGGCTCAACTTTCTCTACTTATATATTTCAACATTTCAATCCTGTTTTTCTTTTTGTGGTTAGGATTGGAGTATTTATCGTCCACGCCTAGAGGAAGTTTATTTGGATTCTCTCTGTGGCGTTCTTGTCTTTGTCCTTGTGAACTCTCCTTCACATGTTTCCTTGACCTCATGACATTTTCCATCCAGGTGGAGGGAAAAAAGCGGTCGGGAGAGGAGCCGCAGCCTGTGACGTGAAACAAATGATCTGGTAACTGACTGGGGACAAAGGTGCAGGGAGAAAATGCGGGAAATGAAGAACAGGTGTGTAGGTAGGTGACAAGGTTTCACTGATTGGGAATGGGAAACAGGTGAGAGAGGAGAGGACATCTGGTGGGCAGGTGGAGTATGACAGGAATCATGACAGTTGAAAACAGGTTTCAAAGGGTAATATAATTGTAAATCATTACTGATTATTACTCATTCTTCCTGTTTGCAGTGTGGCAACAGGCTGGGTTGTTTAAATTAGTGTGCAGTGACAAAGCCCTCACTCACTTAGGGTTATTTTCTGCGATGAGAGTAAGAACCCTTCTGGTGAAAGTGGTTTAAACAGCAGTCTCATCTCTCTCGGCTGCCCCTCTGCAAATCAGACCCGCCACAAGACAAATTACATTTAATGATAGGCTGCATGAGACGGGAAAGAAAAGGGGTTATAAAAGGAAAGGGGCAGAGAATGAGGAGGAGGGGGCAGACGGACGGATAGATAAGAAAAAAAAGGAGAAATACGTAAAGGTAAAAAGACAGAGCAGATACAAAGATTGAGACACGTTGCAGTTACAAAGCAAAATTTTAATCAAATATTTAATGATGGCTGCGCTGATCTGGGGGCAGAAACAATCTGATGTGGTCGAGTTAAACTTCTGCAGGTTGAACCACACAAGCTCTGTTTGTTTGACACAAGATAAAAAGTTGTGATAGTTGTGATCAAACTGTGATCAGTTTGACACTAAATATCCTCACCTTTCATTTTTCTTTCCATCAATAAATGACAAGTTTAGTATTTCTGTGACTTTATTACTGTCCTTTACTTCTCTCAGTTGCACACATTATTTTCTACTTCCCACGCGGCTCACAGTTGATTTCTCTGTTTAGACGTCAGAGGTGACTGAGGCGGGAGAACGTGACTTTGCCTGTTAATTCGGGGGCGGAGTGTCCTCCCTGGGGGGTCTAGTGCAATGGTTCTCAAAGTTTCTCACACCAAGGACCCCTAAACTGACACAGATTAGACCACAGACCCCCACATCTCATAACATTTTTGCCTTTGGATGTTTTATTACAGAAAGTGTTTGAAACCTATGAACAAAATAGTCTCACATTCTGTCATTGAGTTACTTATGAATGGAATTATGGTGAAAATAAATGATTCCCTTTTTTTGCTGCAGATCCCCAGGAACCCCGCCACGGACCCCTGAGGGTCCCTCTACCCACTTTGAGAACCACTGGTCTAGTGAATAAAATTACTGGGTTTTTGTCTTGATAAAGAGAAAGAAATGTTAATGAACACCATAAAATGGGACCAGAATCAATTGATAGTGTAATAAAATGACTTCACATGTAATTTACTAACAGAAGAAAGTGGGTTTAGCGTTAAGTTACTATTCAAACAAAGATATTGTCAAAGTCCTGCGTCCACCCACCC
>NW_019525380.1:161679-172275 GCF_002814215.2 Seriola lalandi dorsalis | reverse complement strand
TCTGTGTGGTATAAAGGTTTTGCACTTCCGTCACTCAAAAGAACGCTGATTCTCACGACTGACGGATACTACTTCCTATTCTGGAGCGAACACAGGAAAATGTTCCGGCTGTCGGCCAACACTGGAGGATAACAGCTGGAATCTGCCCAGATGTGGACGCTTAAGGGCCAGACTCGGGCCGAGGACCCAGGCCTATGTTGGGTCCGAAGTTTCATTTCGCCACACGGGTAATGAAGTAAAAATGGGGCTTGACAGGAACAGAATAAGAGTGACACAGACACACATTTTATCATTTTCAGAGAAGAATAAGATACTAGAGAGAGAAAACGTGTAGAAAATGGAGACAGATAGGTGCATCAAACAGCAGGGCTGACTCTCCTATTAACGTCTTGTTAAATTTTAAGTGTGGCTGTGACTAAGACGGCTTCTATCAACCTGTCTCCACTGTCGGCTTTATCACCTTGTTTACTGAGAGAGCTGGAAGGACAACAACTGTGTGTGTGTGTGTGTGTGTTTCCTCATATATAACCTGAGACTTTTCATGCAATACCTGCATAATATATTTCCATTGTATATATAGGTGTATTTGTGTATGATATATGTGTATTTGAATTATGGCTGATGGTGGTGTATGTGAGCATTTGGCGGTTGTGTGTGTGTGTGTGTGTGTGTGTGTGTGTGTGTGTGTGTGTGTGTGTGTGTGTGTGTGTGTGTGTGTTTCAAGGTAACAGACCTTGTGCTGTAGTTTATAAGGTTTATTTGGAGGTTTATGTGGTGGCGCTGGGCCTGCATATATTTCAGCAGGAAATGAGGTCATTATAGCCTCCCCCAACTCCAGACACACACACAAACACTTCCCAGAGAGGCATGAGGCTGCATACTTAAACAATGACACCTCTAAACAGATGTCTGTAATTTATATGGATAATCATTAATCCCAAAACAAACAGCACCCACACACATCCTGAATTACCGTCTCTAACACTTTCTCTTATACATGCACACACACACACACACACACACACCAACAGTCCCAGTGTCTCTCCATGCAGTCGACCCAATATATCTAACATGCTGCCCAGGTGTTAGTGCGCAGCTGCAGGGCCGTGCAGGGACCTTCAGAGGAGCAGGTGCTCAAAGTTAAAAAAGGGGCAAATGGAATATAATTTTAAAACAACATACACCAACATCAATTACAGCATAACCTGCTGAATTACGCCTTAATGAATTAGACCTTAAAGTGATAGTTCAGGTTATTTGATGTGGGGTTGTGTGAGGTACCTGTTTATAGTCAGTGGATTCAGATCAGCGCGCTGCCAGTTTTCAGAAGCAGCAGGAGCATCAGCGCAGAGGATATTAGACAGTGTGCAGGAGTTTTTTCCTCAACCTTAGTCGACCCACGGTTTCTGACGCACCTGTCGATTCTGGCGTGCAAAGTTTATGCTTCTTTTAAAATTTTTTGTGTTTAAATGTCACTCACTGTTTTTAATTACCGTAAAGTTGAATATATAAGTTATGGATTTGTTTGAGTGGAGGAGATTGATGATTTTCAACTGTAGTCCCTTTAATTATTACACAGGTAATGTTATTATGTGTCTGCAATGCAACAGCACTGAAGGAATATATTATTATTCTGCATACTTATTCGTCTTATTCGCTGAGGGAATCGGACCGTTGGGAAGCCACTGAAATTAGGCAATTTCATGCTACTGTTCTCAGGCGTTGTTGTAAGTCCTAGACTATCCTGCCACACACAGTATGCTCATCCGTTACTGAGGTCTTTTGTCCAGATTAAACACACGTGTTGATTAAAGTGTTGATTGATGAGCTCTAGAGGTGCAGGTGTGGACAGTCAGGCTAGCTGTTTCCACCTGTTTCCAGTCTTTATGCTAAGCTAAGATAACCTGCTTCTGGCAGTGGCTTAATATTTACTGTTCAAACATGAGAGATTTCATAATGCAACTCTTACCAAGAATTCAAATAAGCACAATGGTGAACTTCTATTCAATTCAATTCAATTTTATTTGTATAGCGCCAAATCATAATACACATTATCTTTACAGGGTCGGGTCGGGACCTTACTTTATTATAGAGAGAAACCCAACAGTTCCCACAAAGAGCAGCACTCGGTGACAGGGGGGAGGAAAAACTCCCTTTTAACAGGAAGAAACCTCCAACAGAGCTGGGCTCAGGGTGCGCACACAGCTGCCTCCACCGGTTGGGTTTGAAATGAGAAAAGAGGAGAGTACCTGCAGCTCTTGAAACGGGTTCTCACATTTAAAATCCAAAAGATTTTCATTAAATAAAACTTTTTGATACAATTGATGGTTGTCAGTGACACCTATATTCCATATGTATTTACAATCTGTAATGGCCTTTGTTAATAGAGGATTTCATTGTTACTAGCAGAGTCCATCTTTGGATGATAATTGTGTAAGGGACTTACAGGAAACTGCATTTATGTTCCTCAGCTCAACACTTTGAAATATTCTGATAACTCTTACACCCATAAAGAAGCTGTATTAAGTTACTACAATACAAACCCAATTCCCCTACTTCTACTGCTTCACAGTGAAAGCATTTAACCGTAGAATTGCTGGGTGGCTTAAGGGTTTAGATTTTTTTTAAGTCTTCAATGAGTAATGTTTTATTAATATTAATAAAGGCAGACCGGTTAAGTTTCCAAGCTTTTATAGAGCAATCCAGGTGTTGGTCAGCTAGATTTTAGATTTCTGCAGCTGGTTTTATCCGGGTGAGCCATTTTGAATAAGGGATCCAGAACGGGTCTGGACCGAATTAACCGACTTCATGAACTGGTCCAAAAATCGGATCCGGGCCGGATGAGCTGCTTCGTGGGCGGATACGGATAAGGTCTGGGCCGTGGTCTGGATCCGTAATCCTCATCCGTTCCGGAGCCGTCCCGCAGTGCATGTGGACTCCGATGCAGACCTGTTTTGTCGATCCGTTCCGGAGCCTATGATACCTCCAGGACGGATCCAGTGCGGAGTCAGTTTGCTATCGGGGAGGTAAGGTAGATAATAAAAGTTCGATCTTAGAGGCCATCGTCTATATGAGGATATAGTCGTATAGGGTTATTACAGATCAACTTCTGTAAGCTCATGTACATGTGTGTGTACATGTCTTGGTGTGGTTGTGGGGACACAGTTGTGCTTGAAACCATCAGTGTGAGGTCATTTTGGACAGTCGTGACAGCTTCAAATGGCTTTTTGAGGGACACCTGCAGTGACTGAGATCAGTGCGCTTGTGTCAAAGAGATTTGTATTTGTTGAAAGTCTGAATCAAAACTCAACAAATGATCAGTGTTGAGGTTAACAGGTTAGCAAGTGTGTCCAACCCAGAAGGATTGACACTGACCTCACTCACATTGCAGGTGTGTCACACTGTGATTGTTGGTGGAAAGACTGTGGAGGAGTGGAGGGAAGAGATGAAGAGAAGATAGGAGGACAACGTTTTCTATCTTCATGTATAACTTTTAATTGACATTATTTAGAATTATTATATTTCATTTATTGCATTTGGAGTGGTGTTTGTGTCACCTGATGTCTCATGATGATCTCAGTCCAGTGTTCCCTCTCTTTTAGCTCTGTGTTTGGTCTCCACCAGCAGCTGCTCTCGGACCGTGTCTGTCTGTTTGCTGCTGAGGAGGTCGTGGACAGTGGCTACGGCCGAAAAGGTATATACAGTCGAGCCCGAAATTATTCATACCCCTGGCAAATTTTGACTTAAAGTTACTTTTATTTAACCAGCAAGGTTTTTTTTGACCGGAAATGACACAGGCTTCTCCCAGAAGATAATAAGACGATGTACAAGAGGAATCATTGTGGAAAAAAATATTTCTCAGCTTTTATTTACATTTGAACAAAAAGTGGCATGTCCAAAATTATTCATACCCTTTGCAAACTGTCACAGTCTATGGGAAAATCCAAAGTTCTATGCCATTCCAAATAGTCCAAGGGGTTCTAAAGCATCCTAATTACCCTGATTCGTTGGGAACAGCTGTTTTAATCAACTTAACAGGTGAAAAACAGCAGCTCTCTGCAGTTGGTTTGTGGACAGTCATGGCTAAGACAAAGGAGCTCTCTGAGGACAAGTCAGGAAAGGGCTATAAGGCTATATCTAAATGTTTTCAAGTTCCAGTGGCTACAGTGCAAAGTATTATTAAAAAATACAAGACGTGGATCACCACCAAGGCCATCCTGGTGAATCTGGGCTCTGCTGGTGGCAACGTCTCAAGGCACACAGTCCAACGGCCTTTGCAAATGATCATCAGGACAAAGAAGAAGACTTCTGGTCTTCCCTTTTATGGTCAGATGAAACAAAAATTGAATTGTTTGGCCACAATGATGTATCCTTCATTTGGCGTCCAAAAGGAGAAGCCTTCAACCCACTGTCAAACATGGTGGAGGGAACCTAATGCTTTGGGGGTGTTTTTCAGCCAATGCACCAGGGAACCTAATCACAGTAAACGGCACCATGAAAAAAGAGCAATACATCAAGATTCTCAACAACAACATCAGGCAGTCTGCAGAGAAACTTGGCCTTGGGCACCAGTGGACATTTCAGCACGACAACGACCCAAAACACACAGCAAAAGTGGTGAAGAAATGGTTAGCATTAATGTTTTGCAGTGAGCAATCTGTGGAGGGAGCTAAAGATTAGGGTGATGGCGAGGAGACCCCAAGGAGACATGCCACGTTTTGTTCAAGTAAATAAAAGCTGAGAAATATTTTTTTACACAATGATTCCTCTTGTACATCGTCTTATGTTTTGGGAGAAGCCTGTGTCATTTCCGGTCAAAAAAAACTTAAAAGTAACTTTAAGTCAAAATTTGCCAGGGGTATGAAAAATTTCAGGCTTGACTGTATATTCAAACATGACAAAGACTTTTACTGCACTGTTCTTTTTTCTTTTCTTTTATTTATATTCTTAAATTACATTCACAATGGCTTAAAAAACAGTCTTAAAAACTCTTCAACACCAAGATTGAAAGTTAAAATGAGCGCAGTGCAAAGACTGGATAAAATGTTGTGAATATTTTCCATTGGGCAAAAAAAATGTTGCTGTATGTAAGAATTAACTTGTGCTTTCTTTTATTCTTGCACCTTACATCATGTGCTGTGGTACAGTGGATGGATGGGCATCGGTTGCCTGTCGCCTCTTGAGGAACAAAGTGGTGTTACAAGATGAGACGGACTGTTCAGGACATCTTGCACAGTGAACCTTTTTAAGGCAATCTGCAGTCACTTATTTCTGCCCCATTAACCCCAAAACCATTCTGTTCAAAGGAATGCATTGTATTAAGAGTTGCTGTGTATTGGATAAACTTTAAATAAAGGGCTGATTTGTTTTAGCATTTGTAAGTGTCCTTGACTTTTAGTTTTAATTCATATATAAGTATTAGGTGAACATAAATGAAACTAATGCAGTATAATGGAACAGGGCTGCAGTAAATCCTCCTTCATGAGGATTATAATGTTCGGTATTTACCTTATCTCTTTGAGAAATGTTGGTTTATTTGAATGGTCATTGTGGAGGCTGTGATTGTGGTAGTGTTTAAGTGTACTGGGGTATATACTGATACATGTCTTGCTGTGGTTGTGGGGTTTTTGAAACCATCAGTGTGAGGTTATTTTGGCCAGTCGTGACACCTTCAAAAGGCTTTTAGAGGGACACCTGCAGTGACTGAGGTCAGTGTCAGGATGAGTCTCTACGACATGAATGAAACTGAAAGTAACATCCTTTGTGCATTTTGAAACATGAGGCGTGAAGTACACGCACCAAGCAGCAGGCACGTTCAACAGTTTAAATTTGTTGGCATCTATCCACAGCCCAATCGCCTTTCCTGAAGTCAGCAGTCTTGGTTTTGGATAGAATCAAGGAATGTAAATGTGGTATAAGCCGTATGCTAATCTGTGACAAAACACCAGTAACACAAAACGCCCTCATCTTTTCCTTCCAGCCTGAGCCAGAGTATTCATCATGCGTCAATCTCAATCCGAGTTGCCCACTTGGCTTTTATTGGCGTCTGTATTTCAGCAGCTGAAGTGCTACTGGAAACTCGAACAATGCTCTCTCTTGTTGAAGTGGCCTTTCCAACACAAGGCCACTGTCGCCTCTGCTTTGGCTGGAATGTTCCCCTTTACTGGAATGGAGGGGGAGAGGGACAAAGACAGATGCGCTGGCAGAGTAAGAAGTGATGAGGAGGGGAAGGAAAGAATCTATGAAAGAAAGGAAAGGATGAAGAGAGAGAGAGGTGGTGCCAAGGATATGCAAGTTGTCATTCTGGCCCAAGACTTGACTGGGCAATTTCAGCGATTGCTTCCTTTTTTGGGTTAAAAAGTGAGCTCATGACTGAATATGTAGCGGGGGAGCAGAGAGATATGGAGGCTGGAGAGAGGGGGGGCAACATCGAGGTGAGGTTGAGGACAGAGGGAGACGAAGCATAATACCATCTCAGAGAAAGAGAAATCTCAGCATTTGCAGAAGAGGTCAGCTGGTTATTTCACCGTTGCACCTTTAAGACATAAAGCCCAGTATGACTTACGAATGACAGAGGTTAAAGAAGGATGGTGAAAGAGCAGAGAAAGAAGGACTAAGATCGATCAGCGGGGGTTGATGCGACCACTGGACCATTAAACTGGGTGTCAGAGACAGGGTTTCTGCCAGCCAAAGTTTCACAGCATCAGAATTTACAGCGGGCCTCACCCGTAAGCATTCCCATAAAACACTGGGGAGCCATTGTTGTACAGGCAGACCCTTGACTGAAGCAGCAGAACAGAGGTGATGGAGGATAGCTGCAAAAATACATAAGTCAGAAGAGAGGAGGAAAAGGTGAGATTTGAACAATGATGCAAACTTGTTCATTAGTAAATATTTGATTCATTTATTGAAGAAAATTATAGGTAAAGTATGTACTATGCACCTAATGCAGTCTTGCTTACCGATACTATAGTGTGACACTAAAACGTAGAAAGGGTGATATAGTTTTGCATCTCCTCTCTCAGGCTTCTCTCTGGAGCTGTTGCAACAACAGGTCGGTGAGCCAATCAGAAGAGAGGAGGCTCTGAGCCTCTGTTCTGATTGAGTTTTCCTAGTGATCCAGTAAAAATAAAGCAGATTTCAGATAAAAACACTCAAGAGAAACCAAATCCTGCAAGGTTTGGATGGTGGGTCCAGGTGGGCGGGGCTTAGGGCATGACTGAGAGCGATGACTTCATAGTTGTGACATCACAAAGTTCCAGAAGTTCCTGACGGCTGGTTTTAAGGCTCAGCTTCTGAATACCGGCTGTGTGCATTTCTCTGTGAACTGAATGCTTTGATACTTTGACAGTATCAATATAAAACCTAGACCTGCTTTATAATCAAACAACACATGGACACCTAAAGGTCCCATATAGGATATATGTCAAGTGTCTTGATTTCAGAATTCAGGTGAAGTCCGTCAATGCATCTCCTGAATGATGTGACGACTGTGGGCCTGGTCAAATACGTCTGCAGTCCAGTTGAGGCATGTCATTATGTTCTTGGTGGCAGTTTGGGAAAGATGTCAAATCCTTGATCTGAGAGAAGCTTCCAGGTTCTGAACTAGGAGGTCAACTCTCACACAAAACTTAGCCAGAAACATTAGAAGCAGCTTTTTATAAGTATAAAGTGTATCTGGGAATACAGGCTCTCAACATGTGCTCAAGAATTCGATGAAGCAAAAAACTTGAACAAAAACACGACAAAAGGCAGAAAACCCTTTCACACATTAATCAATCACACTTGTAAAAACTGTAAACACAAACCATCAAGTCAGTTTAGCGCGTGTGCAGATTCCTCTGCTTTGTGAAGCACCTGATTCAGCTGACAGACCCGATCCATGTAGAACCAACAGTTCTGTTTTATTCTCTCTGAATGCCAAGAGTCTGACTCATACACAGATTGAGTCCTTACACCAACAAAGCCACGTCTGACGTAGAGTGATGGATGAAGGGCGCCAGTCCACAGAATGAAAAGAAGAAGGAAAAAAAAAAAAGAAAACACACCGCCTTACAGGCTGCTGCTTTTAGCTTTTGATCTTCAAACTGTACCCCGAGCAAATGTGCCATCACACCGATGTTGTCGGCTCGGTCCTGTCTCTCTGGTTCTACAGTATTAAAGAAATGTTGCAGGTGAGCACTTGTCATTGTGAATTATTTCATCATTCCGGTGAGTATCAGGTTGTGGACATCTACAAGGTCTCCGCGAAATGAGAATCTATTACTGGCTCTCTGTTCGTTTATCTGCTTTCACCGTTCTAACAGCAGATATTAGTAATTAATCATAGATACCTGAAGATGCCCTTCAGCAAGGACACGAAGGTCACCGGTCCCCTCTCACTATTCATCCCCTCACTTTCAGATGCTAAAACATTTACACCATCTGCAACACTGAGTTTAGAATCGGGACTTTATACCGTATCAATGTACCAATAGTAGTCACAGTTTTTGTTTTACATCAGAGAATCTAAACCACAAAGGAAGTTTATGGTACAAATTAAGTATTTATCAAAAGAAGCAGTTCAGGAGTTCCTATGTAATCAATATATTGGTAACAGACTTTGGTATAAGCAAGTAAGTATTTGATGTTTTCCATTTATTTTACCATTATTTCCCACAGTGAGAAGCTCTCAAAGGCTTCTTCTTATTTCAACTGACCAAATGTCATGTAAGTGTTACAACCCAGCAGATGTCCAGGGGTGAGGGAAGCAACAAATGCCAATGTGATCTGGCAAGCAAGCTGTTTATTGTTCAGTTAACCGTAAATTAAAGATACCAAACATTCAAACTCTCTGTTTCTACTGTTGTTTTACTTATTGACCAAAGAAGTCAGTGAGGAGATCAGGAACAATAGGAAGGGCTGCAGGCGGGTGGCGCCAAATCATAAAACAAACAAAACAAAAGCAGCTTCCTTCCAACCCCTCGGAACCTCCACTGACTTAAATACAGCCGTCAAACAAATAGTAGCCTATAAATAAATAACACACTACCTGACTGTACTAATCCTACCTGCTGAATAAAAACACACCTGGGCCGCCAGGCATAACCTTGTGTCCTCTAGACAAGTAGCCTAAAGAAACGACGTGTGGAGCTCAAAAGATGCATGAAAATAACAAAAATAAACTAAGGCTATTGCTTATAAACTGGGGATTGGTGGCTAGCTCAACAGAGGCTGCCAGTCTGTGCAGTCAAATTGCATTCGCTTTTTTTATGGCAACGGTTTACCATCTTCTAATGGCTACTACCAGCAGGATAATGCTCCATGTCACAGAGCAGAAGTTGTCTCAAACTGCTTTCATGGACATGATGGTGAGGTGAGTGAACCATCAGTCACCAGGGAAAGTTTCCAACATCTTGTGGAATCCAAGACACGAAAGAACAGGGGCTGTTTGAGGGAGGCACTACCCAGTGTCAGATGGTGTCCCTAATAAACTGCTCGCCGAGTGTATATTTGACTGTGAATAGACATTAAGAGTTGTAAAAAAGTAGGTTAGAGAGAGAGAGAGAAAATGGGGAGAGACACTGATATGAGGCGAGAGAGAGAGAGAGAGAGAGAGAGAGAGAGAGAGAGAGAGAGGAGGGAAGTTATCAGCCACCATACATTCAGTTCCATTATCACTTGTCAAAAATACCTTGTCCTTCTGATGAGGTGCCATTCTGCTTGACTGGATTGAAAGCACAGGCATGGATGCAGAGACACACACACACACACACACACACACACACACACACACTAAAAACTCACACAGTCAGTCCACAACTGTTCCTGCTGTCACTTTGTCCTCACCTGAATGAAAGAAGAAAGTCTCAGACATCTTGTGATTTAGAAAAAAATTCTGTGTTGCTATAATCCAATACAAAGAGTCTACACACACACACACACACAAAACACACACACATACACATACAAAACTACGGTAGATTTTTATTCAAAGTTGTGTCAAAAATGTACTCTTAACATGACTCACTATTTCTAAAAATCTTGGCCCTGAACTAATGTTCACAAAGTCTTTAGTGAGACAATGGACTGGCATGAGTTCCACTCTCTGTATTCACTGTTGCTGTAAATTAAAAGCCAGACACAGCTATTGTCCACACAGGTGTTTTCACTTTTTTTTTTAACTTAATTAGCCCTTTTCTCTTTACTTAATGGAGTCATTATTAATATTAATACCTAGTATGTCAAGTCAAAATGTCTGCTGTGACAAAGTCCTATTGGGGTAGTACACAGACTTTGTTGACCTCATGTAAAGGCGCAGTGATATTTACTCGCAAGCATGCGCTCCTGTTAGCATCGTTAGCGCAGCTGGGCGTCTGGGCATCTTGCTCGCTAATTGGCCGGTTAACAAGCTAAGCTAACAAGCCAGGTGTGGTGAGCGCAGACACCGATACCCGCTAATTAGTGCTAACATAAATAAAATAAAAGGTTTTGGCACTTCCATGTTGACTTCATATGTCATATAAACATTGATTTTGTCTGTGTTTTCATATGTGCTGGATTTGGAGAGCCTCACATTTTCGTGCGTTAAAGTCACGGACGAAATGAGGCAGGTCA
>NW_019525380.1:150441-159041 GCF_002814215.2 Seriola lalandi dorsalis | reverse complement strand
CTCCTCCCCTCTCCTCTCCTCTCCTCGCCTCTTCTCTTCTCTCCTCTCCTCTCCTCCCCTCTCCTCTCCTCTCCTCTCCTCCCCTCTCCTCTCCTCTCCTCCCCTCCCCTCCCCTCTCCTCTCACAGCTCACCTGACTCGCCTCTCCTTTCATTTTGTCACCAGTATTCTGGAGTATTTGCTCTTTTCCTTCAATAACTCTTCTCTCTTCTTCTTTGGCCTCAATATAGTCCTCTCCTCCGCTGGTTCTCCATCGCCTCTCATCCTGATTCATTTAATTTCCCTCTCTCTCTCTCTCTCTCTCTCCCTCTCTCCACCTCGTCCTCCTACTTGTCTGGCCTACAGTGTTTTCCTCGCGGCTTCTCATCTGCTCTGCCACCATCCTTTCCCTTTCTGTGTCCCATCCATCAACGAGCACAGAGGACTCCTCGCTTGTGTCCTCTCCACTTTGCGGCAGCTCTCTGCTCCTGTTTCCTCTTTATCTCTGTTGCGCGCTTCAGATTGTCCTCACATTGTTATTCCTCTTTCATTGCCTCGTCTCCAGTTCTCCTTCTCCTCTTGAATCATTTTTTTCATCACTCGTCATCCCACCTCCCTCCCTCCCGGCCTTCCTCTCTGCTTCCAGTGCTTCTCCCTGTCCTCTGTCTTTGTTCGTCTTGCCTTCGCCAAATTATGATCATGCTCTTTATTTTTACCACAAAAAAACTCGCTTTCTTTCATTTTCTCTGTCATTTCCTCCTCTTGATCATTTTCGCTTTGCATGTTCGTTTGTCTCACACCCCCCCCCCAACTTTCAAAATCTGTTCACTTTCAGCCTCATCCTTGCTTTTATGTTTTTTTTTCTTTTGCCTCTCCTAGGCTGCATTTCCTGCCGCTGTCCTCCCTCTCTCTTATTCATACATGTAGGCTTTAGCTTCCACTTTCCTGTCACTTCTTCTAATCTCTTTAATTCGCTCGTTCCCTCTCTCTGTCAACCTCCTTCTCCTCCTTTGCATTTTCTTGAAATTCTTTTTTGTTCTCTAACAACTCTCTCACCCCCCCACACCCCTCTCACTGACTTTCCTCCGTTCCCCCTCCCCATCTCCCCCGTCTTTTCTCTTCATTTACGAGACCCTGCGAGACTGCCACTCAACCCAGAAGAAACCAAGAGTGCTCAAACCAAGCACATGAATGTTAACTAGTATTTCCACTTAGCGACTCCGGCATGTGGGACACGGTGGAAGATCAAACCGAGGTAAAGTTCCTTTTACACACAGACTTAAAGTCTTTGCTGACTAAGAAAAACAGAGAAGTTGCTTCCAGGCCACCGCTCCCTCCTGTGGATTACGAGCAGGCTGAAAATGAGACTTATATAATGAGAGCATGGCTGAGTCAATTCGGAGAATAATTGGCTGGATCTGTAGATGTTTGTGTTTAGTCTTGAAACGGATTCTAAATTTGTCAGTGAAGCTAATTGAACAGACTTTGACACTGAGACCCTGATCGAGTTCCTTGTGTTTGAATTTCAACTTTACAAATACGGTACAGTATAACAGCATAACCCAACATCACCCTGTGTATTGCGTGAAAATTGGGAATCAAATTGATACTGTGTTCTCTCAAGACTTTGGATGGAACAAAAACTGATGTGTTAAAATAAAGATTTAACGCTGTTTCTCTGGGCACTGATGAGATTGTGTACCTCATTAAGTTTAAATTGACTAGACTTTGTTAACTAAAGAGAATCGCTTCCTGATGTCTCACACACGCTCATAATGCACTGTTACGACATGGTGCAGTTAAGCTTTTAGTGGGACAGCGTGTTCTACACTCCAACCACATCACAGACTGCGAAACAGAGAGAGCGAGAGCGAGAGGGGAAGGACATGGTAAAGCTGTCGCTTGGTCTTAATTTGTAAATGAACATCAACCATCAAACACTTAATTTAGTCCAAGCAGTGGTTTGGTGCTTACGAGCTTCATCGGGCTGTGTGGTCGTTTCAGACCGAACACGCATGAGCAAAGAGGATGCATTAAGTAGAGAGCAAAATGGAGAGCAGGACTGAGAAGCTAACTGGGATGCTACAGATGTTACACTGGAATGAAAACAATCCCAATATTAACTATTCTAACCTTATTCCATTCATCCATCCATTAGCTATACACAAGGGGGGGCTGGAGCGTATCCCCGCTGGGATTTCCTTGTGGAGGCAGGGAGGCCATATCTAGGGGGCGAAACATATTATTATTATGAAACTGCACCTGCAATTGAAAAGTATTAGTCTGCTGCTTAACAACAATGGATCTAATGAACAGATAATGCAGTCCTTCTGTTTATCCAGGTATTTAAAAGGTCCTGTATTTGATCCTTTCTGGTGTTTTATTTGAAGTGTTGATACATGAGAAGATATATTTGTGGTTTTAAGAGCCTAAAACCACCTCAGTGTAGTTTTACATCGCCTCTCTCAGGCTTCTCTCTGGAGCTCCAGTAACAACAGGTCGGGGAACCAATCAGAGAAAGGAGGCTCTGAGCCTCTCTTCTAATTGGCTGACTGTTTTCTGAGTGATTGAATGAAAATATAACAGATTTCAGGTAAAAACACTCAGAGAAACGAAATCCTGCAAGATGGTGGATGGTGGGTCCAGGTGGGCGGGGCTTGGTGACTGCTTTTAAGGCTCAGTTTGTGAATACAGGCTGTGTGCATTTCTCTGTGAACTGAGCGATTTGATACTTTCGCAGTATTAATATAGAACCTAGACCTGATCTATAATTAAAAAAAAGAAACACATGGAAATCTCAGTTTATACAACATGGAACCTTTAAAATTTCCACTTGTGGCGAGGTCAGCAGACCCATGAAACTCCAGGATCACTGTGTATCCCTATCTGTTTCAGGTGGCCATGCAGTACTTGTGCACACCAGCAGCCTCTGTGCCGTGTGAGAGGAGCCATGAAGTAGAAGCCGCCTGAAACACAGCACAGTGGAGCAAATCCTGTTTTTAAATAAAACCTTAAAAAAAAAAAAACGTGTTCCACAACCACAAAATATGTCCCACAATCACATTCCCCAAACGCTCTTATTCACTGTCTCTTTCTCTTTGAACTGTTGCACAAGCACATTCCCTAAACCTCCTTATGATTCTCTTTGCCCCCATTTTTTCTCTCTGCCACAATTATTCCCTGAACACTGATGATGAAATGTCCTTCTCTCACCTTGCTTCGCAGCGAAAAAACTTGACACATAATTCTAACTCCTGGTTATATTATATACCAGTCACAGGAGCAGACACAAGAGAAAGTGTAATTATAAATAGTATCGACTGCAGCAGAATGCCCTCATACTGTTTGCTGTCATGGCAGCTAATTCCAACTTACAAATATAATCATTAAATTGAGACAGATAACAACATGCACATTTTTTTGCAGCACTTAATTAAACAATGATTATCAGTGGATCAAAATGAACACATATTTTTCTCAGGTATTAATGTCCATATTATGTACATATGGCTTCTATAAATTCTGCAAAACACTGGATGCAACTGTTGTTCGTCTTCAATGTGTCGAAGCTTCGGGTATTTTTTCAGAACACTCAGAAAGAAGCTTCAAAAGCTTCACAAGTCTTTGTCTGACCGTCCCAAGAGACGGATGAAAGCAATGGTACAAATGTCCCAGAGTGAGACACCCGGATTTCAGTAGCACCTGTATCTCCCTGTGCTGGACACCCTCATTAACAAACTGGACGACGAGTCGATAGAAGTTGCAGGGGGATGTGCAGCAGTGCTTGGATATGACAAAAATCGAATTGAACCTCTGGTACAAAAATAGGTACGGCCGCTTAAAATTCATCCTCTCCTTGTTAGAGCAGAGATGGAGCTTGTTAAAGCTTAAGCTGTCACACCTGTTTCACTTGATCTTCAAAAGACGGTTAAAAAGGACAGATATCCAAATCTGTGCAAGATGCTCCAGTTGGCTCTGACTGTGCCTGTTGGATCTGCCACGTCTGAGAGGATTTACTGCAATAAGGAGAATTCTACGGTGGCCCTGAGAGCTCAGAACATGCAACATAAGACAACACATGCAAATAAGCAAAAGATAACAACATCAACTTCATCAATTTGACAACATGTGATGCAAATACGCACAACAAAATACAGAAATGTGCTGCAAGTAGCACAGACGCCAGTGTTAACAGGGCACAAGTGATGAGCCTTGCTGGGACACGGCTGTTGTTTCCGAGGGACATAAAAACGTGATGAACACACTTGTTGTTTGCATTGAACTACAAGTGCGTCCCAGCTGGGTTCATCACTTATTTTGTTTCCCATGGAAACACTTCCATTGTTGTCTGTGTTACTTGCAGCAAATTGTTTTGTCTATTTGGTTGCAGTGCGCTGAGCTCTCAGGGCCACCGTAGAATTCGAAACTGGCTGCAGTCAACAATGGGAGAAACAAAGTTTTCATCACTTGTGATTATTGACAACAGTAAAGCTACCACCTGAGAGGATGCAAAAAAAAAAAGGGGGGGGGGGTGTCATTTAATATACATATTTTGCAACCCCAGTGTAACAATAGTCTGTATTCATTCCATAATTATAAAATATTAAACAACTGAAGACCAGGTTTAGGCTTGCCATAAACTATGGCATTTAAACTGAGTTGTGGGAAAGTTGGTGTGAACTGTTGAAATCAAGTGACTAAGCGAACAAAGCTAATGTCACTTAGTTCACTGAGCTGGATGGATGCCCTGTAATTTTTGATTTATATCACTTTCCAGACAGCTACTCCATCACTCCACCAACCATACTGTTCCCCTCTGCAGCTTTAATGAGGGACCTAGCCTTAATGATAGCTGTAAATAAGTGATAAATATTGTTGCTCCACTCAGTGTTACCTCTGTGAACCCTTTACGTTAACAGTGACTGGTAGCTCTGTTTTTTTTTTCCTTGTATCTTTCCCACTTCCCTGAATCACTTTGTCCCAGTGTCCCTACAGGATGTCATAAACACTGTGTCCTCTAGCCATCTGGATGCAATCCCTGTTAAATTCTCCATGGATGCTCTTGTTGCTCCAAAGTTTTCACTTTTATAAATAAATTCCTCACCTCTGGCAACTGATTCAGCGATGCGACCTCAACTTATCCTTCCCCCAAAAACAGAGATCAATCTTTAAATTTCCATTTATTTACAACATCATCAAACATGTCTGCAAACACAGTTTTATGACTGCTGATAAGAAAAAGATTTTAATGTTAAAAAATTTAAGTACCATTAATTATGTCATTTTGATTGACAGGCTTCAGCACTGGGCTGGCATCTCAATCAGTCCTAGACTGGGTTCCCATTTGTTTGACAAATAAACTATTACAGTCTCCATCAGGAATAATAGTTACGCCTGTGCGGTGCTGACATGTGGTGTGCCTCAGGGCTCATGTCTTGGTCCTTTTCTATTTCGTTTAATACGTGTGTCCCCTGTTACACATCATTTTCAGCTTTGGTCGTATTTCTTATCAGTGTCATATATATATAGACATTATATTCAACATAAAGTTGTTGCACAAAAATAACTCTTTGAGAAACTTTGGAATAAAATCCATCCAGATAATGCCTCTTGCAGAAAAGCAGCAGTGAAGAGACCCCACACAGGGCTCACATTACTTCAGTTTTGGCTTCACTGCACTGGTTTCCATTAAATCCCAGATTAATTTAAAGATCCCCTTCTGCATATGGCCAAAAACAGTAGGGCTCCTTTGTGTAGAATATTTTACCCTGCATGAAACTCCAAGATCTTCTAAGAGCATTGACTGAGGGGATGTTGCATTTACTGTGGTGGCTCTTTCTTTCAACATCTTGAAAAATGTTTTTGTATTTGTACATACGTCTGTCTATCCCATTCTTGTGGACACGAGATCTCAGTGACGTCGCGACAGAACTTCTTCAAATTTGTCACAAACATTCACTAGGACCGAAGGATGAACTGATCAGATTTTGGTGATCAAAGGTCAAGGTCATTGTGACCTCACAAAACATGTTGAGATCGCAATATCTCAAGAATTCCTCAAGGAAATCCCTTCACATTGAGCACAAATGTTCACTTGGACCCATAGACGAACTGATTAGATTTTGGCCAAAGGTCAAGGTCAGATTGACCTCTCAAAACCCCTTTTAGCCATAACTTAAGACTTCACAGAGCAATTGTGACAAAATTTCACAGAAATGGTTCATATTTTCTATGTTTCTGGGTAAACAGGGATGTAACCTGAAAGTAGTCTGAGTGGTGGAGGCGGTAATTCTATTTTTGTTTGTTTGTTTAGACAACATACTTAACTGTTTCAAATCTATGACATTACACAGTGTGTTATTTTTCTATTTTCTGAGTTCTTTCCCTCGCACTTCCCGACTATCCACAGTTCTGGTACGCCAAGAACGTCCAGAAATGTATACCAATTATGTGTCTGCATGGTTTTTTTTTTTGTTTTGTTTTTTTGTGCAGGTGACCCTGAATTACAGGCAGTTGATATAAATGTAAAGGTCCCTGATGCTGTAAAAATCAGTTCTGTGCTTCATGTCTTTTTCTCTTTTTCTCTGAGCTGTTCAAAATGAAGTTCGACTTCAGAAAATCTTTAAGCCATCTCTGATATCAATGATAAATTGTTTCAGCATCATTCAAAGAGGAAAGAGCTTCCTTTTTAGCACCATCATTCTGACTCAGTGTTCAACAGTAATGCAGGGAGAAATCCATCACAGATGAGAAGGAAATCATTTCTCCAGTAGAGACGACTGCCACGCCGCCACAAGATGCTGAATTTTAAGTAAGGGGCACGATGGGGCTGGAATAATCTTTTCCATCATGATTAATCACTACCACTAATTGCTCTCTCAACTTACAAGTATAATCTACAGCTGAAACTCAACAGGTTCGCTCATCTTCTCTGAGGACTTCTGGGAGCCATTCTGAGAAATGGAGGAAATCACAAACTGAATTACATCCAAAAAAAAAAAAAGAAAAGAAAGAAAGAAAGAAAGAAGTCACAGCACAAAATAACTCTTAGACTACGCTGGAAATTGATGATGCATAACAGTTTATGACTATTCAAGGGTGGATTATTCCCTCAAGTGTCCCAGCGACATGACAAGCTTTGAATAGGAGGCATCTTTGAATTGGGATTTGTCACATCCATTCAAATGCTGTGACTGGTGAGAAATGGAACTCATCCAAAAAAAAAAGTCCCTTTATGTACAACAGCCTCATCTGAGCATTTTTTTAAAGATAAAAATGCTACATGAAACCAGCCAAATAATAGATTATCATCCTAATGTCCAGATTAGAGTTGGGACAGGGAGATTACATTGTGTCGAGTACAGTTCGTTCTCTTCTGAAGTCGACTGTTTGGGAGCATGAGCCAAATCTCTTGCCGTATAATTGCCTGTTACATCCACAACAAGAGAGAGAGAGGGGAAAGGACAGCTTGACACCCCGACATGTAGACAGAAAAAAAAGGGAAAAATCGTTCCCTTCCAAAAATAAAAACAAAAATGTATTTTAATTATCTTAACTTGTCAGGCTTCGTGCAAAAAATCATCCCTCTGATTTGAAATCCCTCGCAATTTCATACTGCATTTTGTTCTAAGTATGATTGTCACATAATAAGACTGTTTGGGCAATTACCGCAGCTTTCATAAGGGAATTACTTTTGCACTTCATTAAAATGAAGCAGAGAATATAATTGCGTCTTTTTTTTTCTATTTTTTTTCAATCTCCTCCTCAATGGTCCCTTGCTTCCATGTCTTTTTCTTCAAGAATCTGTCTCACATAGACGTTTTAACGCAGATTCATGCGCGCACACACACACACACACATAAAACACACACACACACACCCATAGAAATTTATTTGAAAACTGCAAATAGCTAAGAAGAGTAAGCCTCTTGCATCTCTGGGGAGACAAGACTTGGATTCACCGTTTTCACTTTGAAAAACAATACACTTATTATGGCATTTTGCCTGCGAGAGAAATCGCTTCCTCCTCTCTCCCCTCGCTCTCTTTTCTCCGATCCCTCCATTTGGCAAATGACTTAAGGGCTTCTTTTTTTTTTTTTCTTAAACACAATCAGAAGCATCTTTGCTTTGCAGAGCACATGTCGTGCGTGCATATGTGTATAAAGGTGTGTACGTGCAGGGATTGAAATGGGTTTATTGGTGAGGCTGGTGTGTATTTATGCATTGAAAAAGTCTGTGTTAAACCCATCTCACTCTGTGCGGAAGTGTTTTCCTAGCATCTGGATGGTGTGTGGATGTATCTCTGAAGACAGGAGCAAAATGCTCAGTGAGGATATAACCTTTGCCCACCACTATTTTCCTTCCTCCTGTCTGCTGAGGGAAGCTGTTTCCCTTTATTTGCATTACAGCGGAGATGAAAAATAGCACAGAGACAGGCTGCCGACTCAACACGACTAGTAAACACATCTTAGGCCAACCTCCTGCAAAAAAAATCCTCCACATCATACAAAAATCAAGTCTTCTGTTTTTCAGTGTTTTATGTCAGAAACTGTGTCTGCGAAGAAGTAAGTGAACAGCAAAACTTTGAAAAGCTGCTTCATTAAGATGCTCATCCCCCCACCC
>NW_019525380.1:144928-150421 GCF_002814215.2 Seriola lalandi dorsalis | reverse complement strand
CCCCCCCCCCCCCCCCCGACCTCATGCTTTTCAGAATTTACTCCACTGTGTGGATCTTACAGCAAATGTATTCAGTGCAAAAAAAACCAAAGCAAACTGTAGGTGATCTGATTTATTCAGATACATGTTTTCATTTTAAATATTCCTGCTGTCACAACAAAATCAAGGTCAGCGCGAGGTTACAGTGTGCGTGTGTGTGTGTGTGTGTGCGCGTGTGCTGTTTTCGGAGAAGAATCTCCCGAAAGCAGATGACAGGTCACCGCAAACAGACTGTCTATTTATAAAAGTAGCCAGCAGCGAGCGCTGTGATTGCAGCTCTGTTTAAACGCCTGTTTTCTTGTGTTTAAAAACACTGTTTAAGACTGTGTTTATTATATCAGAGTTAGACACAACGTCTCTTTTACAATACTAACAAAACATAAACTTCTGCTGCCGTCTTGACCTCCAATCTGTGAACATTCATGGTGGTAAGAAAACATTGTTTTGTTAGGAGCCACCCTCCAACTCTGGTAGCTGATAATTACAGTTCATTGCCGAGATAACAAGCTATTCTCAAACACTCTCCTTCTCTCTTGCAGTGTTTTAGAAGGTCAGTATCATGACTATCTGTGTGTTTTTGTGAGATAACCAGGACTGTCGTCCCGAGGAGTCAGAATCTGCACGGCATCTATAACCCGCGCTGTCACAGGATCTATTTGCTCCAATTTATCTACTGGTCCTGACCTCAACTGGGAAGCATCCTGAAAGTGCTGATGATCAAACATGCTTGATATTTTCATAGTAGAATCAGTCTTCTAGTGCTTCACTGTGTTATTTACTCCTCTTCAAGCCTCTGACATCAAGGCAGAACTTGCAGTGGGGAATTGTTAGATGTGGTCCAGTGGGTCCATGTCCTGATGAGACCCTGCTACGCTCGTCATTTCAAGTGTCTCGTATCAGGATAAAAATCCACATTCAATACACTTTCATTTATTCTTAGCCACATACATGCTTCCCGGTTGGCTCCCGATCACGAATCTGATTGCAGTTTCTTTTGGGGTTTTTTTCCCAGCTACATGCAAATGAGGGGGTCACCTCTGCTCCGGTGCAGATGGTGATTGGTGAAGCACCTGAAGTCCTCACAGACTCGCAGTCACACGGCTCCACAGATCATTCAGCGGTCACACCTGATGAGGGATCAGATAAACACTGCAGCAGCTCGACATGCTCCCCTGCATGACTGTCTGTGTTGAAATAACTGGAGACGCAGAGATCCATTCACAATCCGTCCAAGATGCATGAAGCGTAAATGGATAAAAATGAATATGATAATGAATGAATAAAGAAAAAGCATCATTCATTCTTGTGATACTGTGGCAACATCCACATGAATGTGTTTTAGTTTTCAAACACATCACTTTTGCTACATGTGCTCCTGTCGTCCACACTGCTCCAGACTTCCTGAAACGCTGCTGACCCTGTTTCAGTTTGAAAACTCTTGGGTTGCATTTCAGTCTTGACGGCAAGAATGGAGAAACACCCATGTTCACTTATAAAGATCTTATCAGTCACCAACAGTGGTGAATACAACGTGGATAGCAAAATTACAAACTTTACCGACCTTGTCATCTTTGCTAGCAGCCGTTGTTCGCATTTTTTAACGTGACGACCGTCTTTACTGCTCCTCGTTTCTGCAACTAATCAACTGCAAAGTAGAAAATCTGCTTCCTGTTTACGTTGGCATGCGCATGCCCAGGTCATATGGTCATGTGATATGTTAGTACGGACAGAGATTGTTTGTGATACAGAGCTAAAACGTCTCGTCTGGATGCAGATTGTTTTGGTTTTAAATGGCGTCTTGGGTAACTTCTTTGTTCAGAGACATTAGAGTCTCTTGTAATCTTTAAAAACGATATCCAAACCACTGCAACAGATGGCGGGTGGTCTGACAATCATTTACTCTTCACCAAACAGTCTTCGCTGTCTTTCAGCCGGCTGGATCCTCATCTCTCCGCAGCTCGTCAGACTCCCTGGACTCATTTACCTGCACATCCTGAGAAAGAGGCAGATATAGAGAGGGGGTAATTGAGGGCAGACACACCTTGCTGACCCATACGCTCATCCTCAAGACCCCCTCCGCTTGCCACACCTATCATTAATGCAAAGTGGATTTTAGATCACCGTTACTCCCGTATGATTTACTGTGGCATAACAAATGGGCCATAGTAGCGTTATGAATTCCCCCCGAATCATTCATAGGTCCTTCAGAGCATGTCTCAAAGTTGCACAGGGGTAATGATCTAGAATAAATTATTGCTTTAAAAAAAAAAAAAGCTGCAGCTGAATAATTCTTGAAGTGATATACAGGATTTGGCGAGTGGTTAAAGAGGCCATCGTGTAACTGAAGGTTAAAGGTCCACACTGTGTGAGAGCCCGAGACAACCTGTGAAATTAAAGTCTCACACTGATCCACACAACCAGGCCTCCACCCTTAACAACCATGTGGGCCCTTGGATACGACCCATAGGAGGGTCTCCTGACTGCCCCGACTGCGGCCAGCGTACCGGACCTTGGTTGTCATGGTTATAATAATAAACACATAGCACTGTACCAAGAGCGGTTTAGGCGCAAAAAGTACTTGGTTAGGTTTAGGAAAAGGTCATGGTTTAGGTTAAATCAGTACTTCCTCAACATTAGACAATCTTTGTCGTCATGGTTACATTATACAACGTGGCTAACTTTGCGGCCATAGATATTAGAAACAACATAAACTGCTACTTTCACATGGGTGAATCGAACGCCGTCTTCCTGTGTCATATTCATCCATCCACCACTTCCTCCTCCTGACTTGGACTTTGTCTCTCTTTGTCTTTTCTCTTTTGTCATAATTACTCCGGCCACTAGATGTCGCCAAGCAACAAAACGTAACTATAGCAACCTGCTGCGCAGACGACCTGTGGGCTTGTTTTTTTTCACAGGAGGACAGTCTCAACCCACAACATAAAATCAAATGCCAGGTAAAGGCTTGTTGTTTAAATGTAACCCTGCAAAGGAAGATACTAGACCAACATGTATAAAAATACACTGAGAGGAGACAAAACATATTAACACAAAAATATATATTTGTATCAAGTATATTTGCAAAGTGTTGAAGCAGAATAGAAATTGTTTTTTAAAGGAGTTCAGCTCAGCTTATTTGCAGAATGTCAGCGCTAAACAAAACACGACATTAAACAGCACAACGAAACGAGATCACCAGAAACCCCTCGCTGTGCTGCTCTGTATGGTTTTATATTTACACCTTTTGCTATTCTGTCCATTTTGAGCATGTGGATTATGTAATGACGGCACTTAGCTGCTTAAAAAGGCAGCTGTTAATGCACCCAAGACGCATTAAGTGCAAATTGAAATCTGAGTGGCTAAATCACTTCAGGAGTTGGTCTGACACACGCACTGGCCAGATGTTATGAATATGTCAATCAGTCCAACATGTTGAACCAAACTCCTCCGACGTTTAATTTTGACATGATGAACTGTAGCTGCCGAGGAGCCGCTCCAAAGCAACGCGGGCAGCTGGTGGTCATGTGGTGTTTTTTGCATTTTATGTGTCATCAAATGTTAATTTAATCTCAATCCAGTGGCACAAAGATGCACCATGTGCTCACTAATCCACACTGAACACAATCCAGATACAGTTCAAATCACATGAGACGACTTGGTGTGAACGAATCACCCGTAAACGCTGCTCTTTCAGTCACATTGCAAAGCAGAGCAGTCGCACTGTCACACCACTGATTTAAACCCAAAGCTGTTGCAGTTAACTCCCCAAAAACCCATCACACTCCGTAATGATTTCTAATCACAGAGAACCTTTTTCTGAAAGAACACACATTCCTCACTGTCAAGACATTATTTGTTTTTTAATGTTTTAATGGAGTTTCTCCAAGTTCTTTCAGCTCATTTCTGAAGTTGTTTGGCAGCTCGTCACTGAAGCTCCAGTTCAATCAATTGTCCTCCATTAGTACTGCACTTAGCATGGCGGCCTCTAGCTTATCAATGTCAATTGTCAATCAACATTATGTGTCATTTTTTTTTAGCTTTTTATTTTCCTTTTCTACCAGGGTTCAAAACCCCCACCACCACTGACGATGTGTGCCGCAGCTCGCATCCACCCACTGCCTGCATGTGAGGCGTTTAGGAGACATCCCTATATTCGAGCAGCTGCTGATCTAGTCTACATTTGGTTGAGGGTAGAGGGTTTTTCGAGGGGTTTCTTTCCCTTGCCGCCCCCCCCCCCAGAGTCAAGTGACACCACTGGCAAAGATATGTTTACTAAAAGAAAAAATATGTGGGTAAAAACAGTCATCTCAGACAGCTGATGAAATCGGGGTAAAACAACATTTGGGTGAGATTAGGCATAACTAATGAACACATAATGAGTCCAATTACCATGATGCAACACTTGCATGTCAGCGGAATACATCTGCAATTAATCAATAGAGCAGAAAATTCAGAAAGATTAACAGACGTGGCTTTAAGAAGTGGGGCTGATTGTCTTCCGTCATGATAACCTTGACTGGAGTTTGAGCTGTTAAATGTATTCATACCGAGGAAATCTATACATCCATCAATCAACCAAGAACTCACAGCAGCAGCTGCACTCTTGAAAAATATATAAAGTCAATTTCATTTTGTACTTTCTGGCATTTTGCATCAAATTTTCTCTCCTTTTGAAAGGAGCCTCTGTCGGAGGAGGTGCACCGGTGACATGTCTGCCAAATCTTCTGCTCGGGAATATCTGGATTGCCTACCACCGCACTGTACGCTGTGCTGGAGGCTTTGTGCAGGCCTACCACACATAAAAAAATAAAAAATAACACGTCAAATTCATTAATATTCTCAGCAAACACACTCAAAAAACTCAACTTGTTAAAAGCCGTAGTTATCAATTTTCTACAAGCTCACATCTTAAAACGGTGCGACCTTGACACACTGGAGGAGGAAGTGAGGATGTGTGGCTGTGTTCAGAAGTCTGAATGAGAGAGTGAACTGTGAATCTCTCACAGAGAATGAATGCACATACATGTGTAATAAGGGGGTTTACTGCTGTTTTTCAATGACACATCTCCACCTAGAGGCGATTGAAGTAATCACACCTCACCTGTACAGTCAGTGAGAGCGGCCACAGCCCCTCAGGCTTATCTAGAGACTGCAGGAGGAAGCAGATGTGTAACACTGAGGTGTGCATGTGTGTGTGTGTGTGTGTGTGTGTGTTCCAGTTTAAGGTTTTGGAGCGTTTCAGCAGAACAGGGACACAGCAGGTTGATGTAAATGTTTGATTCAGTCTCTACTGTTTTAATAGAAAATGTGCATTGTTTTCATTTTTGTAGGATTTTTTTTTGTTTTTTACATATTGGTTTCTAATATGATATTATATATATTGTTTGTGTTTGTATCCGTTTATCGCAGGGAGGAGCTGACGGCAGCATGGTGTGGGGCAGGAGGCGGGGGGGG
>NW_019525380.1:117954-144908 GCF_002814215.2 Seriola lalandi dorsalis | reverse complement strand
GGGGGGGTACATCCTGGAGAGGCTGCCAGTCAACCACAGGGCTGAAACACAAGAGACACATAACCGTTCACACCTGCGGGCAATTCAGAGTCATGCCAGCTCACCTAACCCTGTCGCACGTCTCTGGAGCCAGAAAGCACAGGGAGAACACACAGACTCCAGGATTTCTGCTCTAAGGGAGTAGAGCTAAACGCCACATCTTCTATTCAGTCACGAAATATGTGGGAATGTTAAAATAGGGCATTTCTGTGAATTCTGCAAATGTTAATTTACAAGGCTGTCTTCCTATGTAAGATCTGAAAATGATATTTTTGTGTTGCATTTTTTAAAATGTAGTTTTGAGGCATTGATGTCAAAATTGAAGTTGTGCAAAGTGGAAAATATATATTTTGTTTTATTTGGAGGACTTGTTGAAATGCACTTCCACCAAAAAAAAAAAAAAAAAATCAGCTCAAAGCTCAAAGTTTTGTTCTTGCCTTCCGCCTGACAACGCAGGCTTTTACAGGCCTGTCCTGACTAATGCTGAAAGTCTCAAAACAACAAAGAACATTTCAAGCTTTGTGCATTCACACTCTTTTTCTGAACCCAGCCAAGATCATTACAGCCCGGCTTAGGAAATGGGCTGACGCTGGCGTGACTCAGTCGCTGACTAAGGCCTGTGACTGTGAGAAACTGATTTAGGAGCTTCATTCACTTTTAATTCCTGCTGCGTGCTCATGCATATCTGTGTTATTTGTATGTGTGTGTGTGTGTGTGTGTGTGTGTATGTGTGTGTGTGTTCAGGTGTGAAAGGTGTGTAAGTTTGTTGGTTTTTGGCTGGTTGTGCGTTTTTGTTCATCTGTATTTGGACACCACTTTGGGTTCATATTTTGAGCTAACGTGTTTTATTTGATCGCTCATTATATGGTTTTCTGTTGTGAGTGTTCAAAAGTGGATATTTTTTAATCAATTTCATGTGTAACCCTTACGATATAATTACAGCTGTAATGATGATTTGTGAGTCCAGTAAATTAAACGAGGGCAGCTTTTATTCGTCTGTAAAATAATAAGTGGAATTTGCCTTTTAAAGGCCCCATGATTTCCATGTGTTGTCTGATTATAGATCAGCTCTCGGTTCTATATTAAAACTGTGAAAGTATCAAAGCGCTAACTCCACAGAGAAATGCACACAGCCTGTATTCAGAAACTGAGCCTTAAAACCAGCCGCCAGGACTTCCTGGAACTTTGTGATGTCACAACAAAGCTGTCACCGCCCTAAGCCACACCCCAAAGCTCAGAGCCTCCTCTCTTCTGATTGGCTCACCAACCTATTGTTACTGGAGGTCCAGAGAGAAGCCTGAGAGAGGAGATGTAAAACTACACTGAGATATCTTCTAATGAATCAACTCTTCAAATGAAACACAGGAAAAGTGTAAAATATGGGACCTTTAATAGAGACCATCTATGCCCTTATGTGTCACTACCTTTTGTGCATTAAAGTGCCGTACACTAAGAAGAGAAGCCTGCCTCGGATGAGAGAGGAAATGAGAGCATGGAGGTTATTAAACAGCTCTTCCCATAAAAGACGCTTCATTGAATTAAGTTTAACTATTGAGGCGAATGACAGAAGTTTCTCAGCATTAAATTTTCTTCTTTTTTTTTTCCTCTCCACCTTCCATCTCTCTTTCACTTTCCCATCTTCCTCCTCATCTTCCTTTATCTCCCAGCCATCCCCTCTGGGTCAAGAGCAGCATATTATCTGATCTCTCTCCACTCTAATGTTGATGCAGTAAAGGCAGAAAATAAAACCCATAAAACCTTTATGGCTTCAATGCCCCCGGTAGATACAGCCGCCCGCCCTGTTCGATCGTGGGCTTTCCCTGAAAGAGACTCTGGAACAGACACACTGCTCCACCATCGTGTCAAAAACCTGCCGCGTTTAGATTTTGGAAAAAAACAATTATTTTCTAAACGTCGAGACGAAAAATGAGATGTCCTTCGACTGCAAAATGTATGTTTTAAAAATCATATACTGAAACCTGCGTAGGCTGCAGGGACATATTTCCAGGGCAGCAATGAGCTTCAGCCAGAAGTGACCGATCTCCTTACATAAGAATGATCCCAGTGAGATCAACCCCCGGGGGGGTGGTGTACAGAATTTAAATAATAACTAAAAAAAAACAAGCTACCTTATTTATGTGCACTGCTTTCACGTCAGCTCAGAGTGAGAGTCTCTGCTCTGAGAGACAAGAAGGCGACTCATGCAATAAAGGCTCTTCTTATAAATCTCTCTAAAACCAAAGACGGACAGACGGACAGACGGACAGACGGACAGACGGACAGACGGACAGACGGCGACCCCAAGCATCTGAAGGTGCGGTGAGGATGTTAGCGGGGGGAAACTAGTCCTGGCCAGAAAACTTGAACAAAGAAAAGCTTTTGTTTTGCATCTCATTTGCCTCTGTGATTACCTTCAGTAATCCCACTGGCCTCAGATGTGTCTCTGCCTCTTTGAATGTATCTCACTTTTACATAAACATCGCTCCTGGACATTTTAAATGATCTACTTTCTTTATATGTGTCTTGTGTTTCCGATCGTCTCTCTGTTCCCTTCTTCCTCTTTATTCCATTGCCTCCAGTGTTTCTTTCTACCCTATTTTTTCTGCATATTGTCCTTTAACTTACCTCCCTCTCTGCCTCTCTTGTTCCCAGCTCTCCCTGTACCCCCGCTGTTTCCCCCCTTCATCCTCTCCTCTGTTTCTCCTCCTTTTTTCATGCCCCTGCAATGTATCATAATCAGCATTAAACCTACAGTAACAGGATACTGTGTAATAGTTTGTCATATATAAATTACCCTGTTGCCGTTTTCAGGTAAAAACTTTGCATCTCAACGATGTGACAGTCGCTCATTGTGATGAATCTACTGAGAATAATCAGCTGTTACTGCGGCTCCTCTCAGGAGCTGGAGGAGACCAAACACAGAGTTAAAAGAGACGTCAACAGTCCTCAAAAAATCTGACGTTGCAGGTTTAAAGAAAGAAACAGGACAATGATTTTATAACTGCGACATCGTCTGACAAAATCACCAAACACATAAATAAAAGACAAAGGCTGTGCCGTGATTTATTCTTATTTAGTCTCTAACACGGCTCACAGCCTCTGTCTGGGATAAACAGTAGTTTAGCTTTTATTTACCTCCACTCCTGAAGCTAACAGACTTTTAATAGTCAGGTATTTATTTCTAATTACCTCTGTTTGATATGTAGAATTGGTCATATGGATATTTTAGAACAAGGTTTTGCTTTCAGTTTCTTCCGTTTGCCGTAAAAAAGTTACTGCATTACATGTTCATACAAACTGAACACTTCCTGTAGCCATTTTCAAATTAAAGGCAAAAGTAAGACCAGTGCCGTCTCTTTCCAAATGTAAGTCAGTTCCAAAGAACGCAGCAGCCAGGCTCGAAGAGAACATTTCATCTGGCAACTTGGATGACGTCAGACAAACACACAAAACATTTGGATGCGTGTAGAATTATTTGTAATAGAGGTTGAGGGCAAATTACAGGAGTTTCCCAGGAGAAACCACAAAATGGAAGGGTGCCATGAGATTACCTAGAAATACGAGAGCGTTGGCAGGTATGCATATAACTCAAAGGCGCATATTCCTCATTGTCACACTACAAGGAAAGTGAAAGGATCAACAAATAAAAAATAGGATTCATCATCCAGGATTCATGAATGTTTTCACCAAACTTTGTGCCAATCCGTCACGAAGATGTTGAAATATTTCACTGAGTAAATTGAAACTTTGACTTCAGTAGATGGAAAATCGGGGGGATCACTGAAGTCATTCTTTCTCTGGGCACCAGGGACATCTACACCAAATCCATCCAGAGGCTGCTGAGCTAGATTCCTCTGCTGGATGTCGTAAACTGTACATGTCTGAGGGGGAACATCACCTCAGCCGAGTACATCACTTTTACAAAAGGTTTTCTACAGATTTTCTATAGATGTAACCCAGAAAATGGGTGATTCAGCCCGTGCTGACATCCAACACAGAAAAACGCGAGATACAGAAATGAGCAAGAGCATAAAACCGTTCAATAACCTAATAAAAAGAAAAACCTCTACAAACCACGATCTGTTTGATTCTCTGAACCCCAGTCTCACCCTCCAGCGTGTATTTGCTTCCCAGCCTATCATTATATTAGCATTGTTGTCTTTACATATTTAGCCTCCTGCGCCCTCAGTAGGATGTGAAAGGGTAAGAGCAAGCTAGTGATTCATACTCGACTGAGACAAGTGCAAAAAAAAAATGCACAGGACTAACTTCACCTGGAGGCATCTGGTGGTTTGTGATAATTGTAGAGATCTTCAGTGATTTCAGTCCTTTGGGAACCCGGCATGGCTGTAACTGGTAAAGGATAAATCCAGTGGGGATTGCCCACGGTACCTTGGTAAAGATTCATTTCCTTTGACTTCCTTACTGTGCAATTTACTTTGGGGATGTGATGTTTTTCTTCTTCTTCTTTTTCTGCCGTAGAGGAGAAAGGATCGGAGGCAGAGTCGGAGTTTAAATCACACTTAAGATTTTACAGCTCATATTTTCAGAATAACTCTCTGCTACTTTATTCATCCTGTATGTCATATTATATTAAATAACTGTAGTAACAACTGCAGAGATTATGTGTCTCCAATCCTGTGAAAAGCACTACAAAAAAACTTGCACTGCAAAATTGGAAATAGTGATTGTGTGTGTGTGATTTTATAGGAATATGTTTCTTTCTGCTCTAGGTTGGAAAATATGGAAGCTGCAGTGGAAATTATTAATGATGCCTCTCATAACATTTTGGCTGTAAATTCAAGAGGCCCATCCACTGCAGCCACTCAGCATGGAGAGCCATTTGCAGAAGTGCAGATCTGTCAAACGAGCGAAAAACACGAAAGGAAACGAGAAAGACGACATGGCAGCGCTTGGTAAGTAAAATTCTATGTTTCAACACACTTTCTCAGGGCTATGCACCACTACTGTATGATATGTTGACACTGTTCTCAACAGAGAAAATAACACTATTTGTTGTTTGTTCAGACACAAATGCTTCCCCGTCAAGCTGCACCTCTTGCAGTTGTGAAAATAACTGTCGTCAGCTTTAAGTATTGATGCTGAAAGTGGCGAGAAGTTCAGGTTATTTAGGTTCACATCCCACACATCCTGCCGACACTCGACTGGGGCCGTGTTACAGATGCTTCCTACAGATCCTGTCTTAACTGTTTGGTAACCATGGTAATTAGGGTTAGGACTGATCAAGGAAAGAAGCCGTTACAGGTCAATATCTCCTAAGTCAATGTTCCTGTTCTATCTGAATTAAAAAAAATTAAAAAATACAAGCTTCCTAACTTCCCAAAATCTTAAATGAACTCTCCTAACTTTAGGATGAACAGTTAATCTGTCCTAACTTTCACTTTTGGACCACTCAACTGACTTGTTCCCATATCACGGCTTGTTTATTGCTTTTACACAAGCAACGAAATGTCAACAGGCTGAACTTAGAGACTGATGGCAGACACTCATGATGTGTTGTGTTCGTTAGTAGATACAGGCTATCTTAACCCACTCTCTCTCTCTCTCTCTCTCTCTCTCGCTCTCTCTCTCTCTCGCTCTCTTATCTCCTGAGTTAGCATCGTTGTAAATTTCCCAAAAAGGACATCTTTGGATTTTTCTACAGATGTCACCAACACCTCTAAAAGTGCCTGTTGTTGTTTTAGTTCCACTTTTTTTACGTTTCAACAAGGAATCAAAACAATACATCAGTGAGACGAGATGAGAAAAGTAGCGTTGGTTGCTAGGTAACACACATAAAGGATTATAAACGATGTTAGATTGAGTATTTAGGATTTCTTAACCTGAGATAAGATAGGTTCCTAAAGTTAGTACAAACAAATCTTCTCTTATGCTCTTCCTCTCACAAGACTTAAGAGTGGAAGTTTCTGTAATGCAGCATCTGGCCTCCATGGACTCCTCCCACTTAGGCTCTTTTAATCGCGTCCTAAAACAGGGGTTTGCTAATCATTTGCAAAAACAGTACAAAAAAAAATATATATATAACTGTAAAAAAAATGTAAATAGTTTTTGAATGTTTTAAAACCATTTCGTGTTTGCTATACCTCCGTCTGATTGTGCACTAAAAGATCACATCTATGGCAAAAGCTGAAGTATCAAAATGGATAACTGGTTAGCAACAGGAAGCGTTAAAAGGAAAGCGAGTCCAGACACAGATGCTGAATCAAAAAGTGACCCATGAGTTGGAAAAGTTTGGGAACCACTGCCCTAAACTTTACCAAGTAGCAGACCGGCTGTCTCTTGTCTCTCATGAGTCCATAGCTTTCAAGTGTTGAGCATTTAATTTACATACTTAGCTCTGGTTTGGCAGCGATTAATGACCTCTTATTGTTTTTGTTTTTTTTAATTCATTGAGACGACAAAATCCACATGAGGAGGAAGACGGGGAGCATGAATAATGGCAGAATGCTGCTTGTTTCCAGTTTGAAATGCATCAGAAGAAACAGGTAAACGAATTTCCTTTCTAATAAGTACGAATTTCATTACAGACCCAGTAGGCGGTGGAAATACGGTTAAAGAGTTCCATACAAAATGAGAGAGAATCTCAGTAATCAACCGATGTAAAACATAAATGAAAATGATAATGAAATTCAGACAACTGCACAGAAATTATGCAGAGAGCGGGAACCACAGGGGCTGAGAGAAACAGACGTGTTGACACAGTGCAGACGCAGAGCATGTGGGCAATTCACATTAAACTGGGAGACAGAATCACAGAGCCGGTAGATCCAGGGTGCTGTGATTGGGCCAAGAGGAGGTGTCACCTGGCTCTGCTCCTGATTAACTATTTACAACTTAAGATTAGAGACGGCATGAATTATTAACATGGCACTCACTGCTGAGACACACACAAGAAGAAAAAAAAGGGGGTAAGAGAGGAAGGAAAGAAGGAGAACAAAAGGAAGATGCTCATGGGGGAACGAGGGATGACGGCAGTCGAGGAGAGCGTGGAAAAAGAAAGGAAGGTAAGGAGCATAAAGGGATTCTTGGATGGAGAGAAGATGATAGTGGATTAGTAAGGGGATATAGGAAGGAGGGAGAAGGTATGGGTGACATAAAACAATGAAGTCATAGGGAATGGGAGAAGAGAAGACAGGCCAAGTGGGCAAGAGGAGAGAGAGACAGAGCTGAGAGAAGAAAGGAGCGAGGGAGGAATGGGAGTCTGGGGAAGGCTGACAGAAAGGAAATGATACAGGCTTAGAGCGGGAGAGGAGGGAGAAGCAGGGCAGGGATTGAGGCGAAGGACTAGCAGCTCACCAGGGACTCAGGGAGGACAAGACAGGTTTAGCTGAGGAGAGGGAAAGAGGGCAGGGGAGTCTGGGCGATAGCAGACAGGATTGACTCGAGTGGTAGGAAAGCAGACGGGGGGGGGGGGGCGAGAGAAATACCAGAAAATGGGAGAGAGGAGAAGAAGAGAAAGAAAGAATAGAAAGAGGAGGAGGGAGGAGGGAAAAAAAAACAACCCCACCAGCCACAGAGGAGATGAGAAAGCACAGTGACCACAACAGAGCTCCTAACTGGCTTAGAGAGATACAGTCCCTTCAGCTAATCCGTGACTGTGTGTTGCTAACATCATCCAGGCCTTATTTCATATAAAAAGGTCAGACTTCACTTTAGGAATTCTTTCCCAAAAGTTCTGCGAGGCAAATCTTATCTTTGTCGCTCGTTGATTGACGTTGAAAACAACAAGCTAATACAGAAGATATAGCAACAGCAGACTGTGTGGAGTAAGGTTTTTTTTTTCAACCTTAAAAAAACAATAAAATTTGGCTTTTTCATTCACTCATCTCGTTCACAAATGTCAACGTAGCTGTGTAACCCGCCTCCCCACCCTTCCCCTTCCATCAGCCAGCCTTCTGTCTGTGTCTCCACAACCTCTGTAGTCCAGGTCCCTGGTGCCCTGAAAGCCTGGTGTTTCAGCTTCCTGAGCCCGGCCTTCACCAGGTCCCACAGCGTCCGCCTGCCAAGCCTTCAGCAAATCAGTTGGAGAGCCACCCTGAGTACCAGCAGGCATCATCTGTGAGCTCGCAGCTTGTCACCTAACTGCTTTTCACCCAACTCTGAAGTACTTTCCATTTTTCTTCTCCTGTACTTTCTCCTGTCAGCCGGTTTAATCATCTAGTTCCCCAGTTTATTATTACTCCTGTTAATTTCTTTCTAATTATTTCAAGGACTTGGCTTTGATTTATTCACAAATGTAGATATTCCTCTGAACAGAGAGAACAGCCGGTTAACACCAGCTCCCCGGTGAGGTAACCTTTGCATTATTGAACCTGCAGGTTTCTGATGACTCGTATAGTGATGACTTGTTTTACAGGAAATTCATTTCTGATGATTTAAAGTGAGTCAGAATAATCTTCTCATATCTTTACTGCAGGAACACATAGCTACATAGCCAAACTCAAAACATACACACACAAAAAACAATCCTAAAAATGCCATAGTGTGCATGAGTATGTTTCTATTTAGATTTACATTCTGCACAAGTGTTTCACTTTTACGAGAAAAAAGGCTTCAAGGATGAGAACTATTTTTTCCCCCGGACTAACAGTATCTTTGGATAATCTAAACTAGTATAATATCTCCAGAAAGTCTTTTTACTAAATCAGGTATTGGAAAGTGGGGGGTCTTCTTATAATCAGGGTTGTCTTATTTTTGGGCCAACACAGTATTTTCATAGCATTCGGCTCATTTAACCTATTAAAACCTGAGGCGCCGTTTGAAAACAACCTCCTGAAACCTGTGGGTTTTCTGAAAAACTTCTTGTTCCCTGAGACCTTTATTACTCAACCTCTGAAGTAGAGAGAAACATGAAATAAAAACCATTTGAGACCTTAAACCATTTGGCCTTTTCCTTTTCTATCTGCTTCAGAGGCTAAGAAATAAAAGTTTTAGTGACTACCTCTAGCTAGCGGTGATACTGGCTCGCCAGTCCTTCCCCATCATCCTCTGAAATGCCTCACACCGAGCCTTGACTAGCTGGTTAGCAACTTAGCAGGTTGAAATCAGCGTCTGAATCTTCAAGGTCATTGTTTTTGTTGGTTTCATCCAGGTATCTGCTGCAATCTGCTTCAAAACGCATTAAAACCGACAAAGACATATAGGCTACTATGCATGTACAGTACGTCACATCCGATCTTAGTGGGTTGAAGTACATTGTCCCTGTTCTTGTTTGTCTTCCCAGTTTATTTACAGCAGTTAGTACTGGTTTCTGTTAACTGTAATTAGTCCCTCCTGAAATTTAACCAAGTGGTTATGACTGTAACCATGACAACAAGGGTTGCCTAACTTTAATGAGGTAGTATTTTTTTAACCCAAACCATGTTTTTTCCCTTTAACAAGCAGTTTAAGGCAAAGAAACTAAACCTGACCAAACCTGAATTCTATCATTGTCATATCATAGATTTATTTTCCCAACAATAATATGCAACGATTTCCTGGTGTCAGATCAGAAAAAACATGTCTGTGCTGTGTTGTTCTTGAGGACATGAACAAACAACGTATTTTGAAAGAGTTATTGCTCTTTTCTGTTCCTCAGTAAAACAAACCTGCATCTGTTCTTCCCTCAGAGGCCTTTTCTAGCTTCTCTCCAAAGCCTGTCTCTGCAGCTCCGTGGCAGCTCTCCCACACAGTCCCATCTCCAGTGGCCATGTCCAGTTTAGGCTGTCCAACAGAGCAGTCCCGTCCAAGTAAACAATCCATCTTGCTTTTTCTGAGCCCAGGTTGTCTTCTACTCTACCATTTGTAGGCCCCCTAAAATTATACAGTATGTACAGAGATACACCACCTTTAAAACTTTTCCTTTTGGCAAGGATACCGTTTATAAAAAAAAAAAAAAAATAGGGTTTTTGGAAAATTCAAAAGGTAAATTAAAGTTACCTGCTATGGCTGAATGACAGACTCCTGATTTAAACTCTTTTCTTAGAGTCCCAGCGATGTTTAGTATCCCTGTGGTGAGGATAGCACTTAAGCCCCGCAGAGCCTGGGGAGATGAAGTAGATGCCCTCCCTCCACCTTCAGCCCTTTGAATGTCTCTAGTGGTGTGTTAGTTTGGAGTTTATAAAACTTTGTTAGCTGTGTCAGTCAGCGGGTCAGACAGGAGTTTGGCAGGCAACGTGTATATAAAGATGGACGTAGCTTCTGTGATGTCACACACAGGTTTCTGATGAACGGTTTTGGAAGCTCAGAGTGGGCAGCTCCACCGTTGCCATCTTGGCAGTGCCTGACTCTGCCTAACTCCTGGCTAACCCAAAAATGGGCAAAGAGGTGGGGTGCATGTGGAGCTGAGACTTTGATGCATGCCGGTTTAATAACTACTGCAGACATACACTCTCATTTGCATCGTGAGCACAGCTGATTAATTAACTGGTTAACGAGCTAAGCTAACAAGTCAGGTATGGTGAGCACAGACACAGATTACTTGCTAATTAGTGCTAATGCTAAACACGAGCTAAACACTAACAAATAAATAAAATCATACTAGAATTTCACTCACCTCATAATACAGACACACTTCTTCACATTCTGCTTGTCAGTTAACCAACAAGTCAAATTATCTGTCCGATATTTGCATGAAAAATCCTCCAAAAGGCACCAACACCACAACACACAGCTGAGAGGTCACATTCAGTGACGATGACGGCACTCACTCAAAGTGGCCCCGCCCTCAGTTATGTATAACTTAAGCCTCAACAAAAATTCACCCCCATACAGTTGTCATGAAGATGGAAATTAGCTTTACTGACTTTGTACCAGGCTGTGAACAGTTTGTGAAAAGTTGGGCATTTTAACAAGAGAATCTCACTCACTTTTGGAGCCAGACTCAAGTGGTGATCAGAGGAACTGCCATGGCGATGTAAATGGCGATTTTAAACTAGCCGCCCTAGCATTAGCGTTAGCATTAGCTTTTCTTTTTTTTTTGGTGAAAAAAAACAGAAACGGTCAAAGCATTAGCATTAGCAGCTATCTTACTGGCATTGGATATTGATGAATGAATTGAATGATTTCATTATAAGATTGTAAAATAACAAGGGGGGGGGGTAACTTGCATTAGTATTAGAAGCTAGCATGAGATTGCAAATAACAAGTGGGAGGGTAGCTATCATTAGCAGCTAGCTTGCTGGTATTGTTCACTGATGAATGAATTTAGCACTGTATGTCTAACTGATTGATCAGTCCAACAGAAATTCTTTCCCAACAGGTGCTTCCCGACAGGGAGTTTCTCTAGGATGAGGTGTAATTCAGGCAGAGTTTATGTTGTTTCAGCTGCGTTTACATGCCACTTCCTCTGCCAGAACTACATGTACCCAGGACCAGAGTCTACAGGAAGGGGAAGGCGGCTCGAAGCTGCTGTGGCAGAGCGGCTGCCAACGTCATACATCTGCAGCAAGTGTGGCCGACCCAGAAGGATTGACACTGACCACTGCTGCTGAGTGCAGCCACTTGTTGAGCATTTTTTTGCTGAGGAACCTAAAGACAGAGTCCTTCCAGAAATAAACACACGACACAAACGAGACAAAGGAAAAGAAAAGAAAAACAGACAGTGGTTAAGACGATTTAAAAATAAAAAAAGATATTAAAAGAAACATGGGCCTACAAACTGGTGGGACGTGTAAATAATCAAAGTAAGTTTCTTAACAATAGAGCACTTATTAATAGCAAGAAGACTTTTAGAGCAACATTTATTATAATTAATTTAAAGTCTCTGAATCATTTATTCTGAATAAAGATTTGTCCCTAAATGACCTTTCCTGGTTTAATAAAGGTTAAATAATTAAATAAATGTGAGACTTCTTTTTCGCCCCCAGGGCTGCTTTTATCTGACCTAGTGAATATTATTCACTACATTATCAACAGGCTCTCTTCCGGAACAATGCTTCTTGAGGAGAAAAAAAAAAATAAAGATGAGCATGACTCCCTGACATAGTACTCCCTATGTGTGCGTGCGTGTGTGTGTGTGTGTGTGTGTGCAGGTGCATTTACCTATATGGATCTGATGAGGGTGATTCCTGGTGCTATGAACTTGAATAATAACCCACTGTCTGTGTGTGCGTGTGTGTGTGTGTGTGTGTGTGTGTGTGTGTGTCTGTGTGTGTGCTCAAGTGTCTGCGTCTGTGACAAAATGACTCACTCGGTGCTTTGAGCCTTTATTAAAGTCTCCTCTGTTTTTTTTGTTCGTGTGTGTGAGTGTGAGTGTGAGTGCGAGTGTATTATCATGCGAGGGGTAAGAAATTATCTCGGGCTCAGACCACGACATAAAACACATCGAAATTCCAAACAGGCTGTAAAAAATGAGAAATATACAGCACACTCTACCTACAACATAAACAACTGATTTATCCTAATCCCTCAACTGCAATGCTCCAATCACAGCTGAGCATGACCTCTCAGTAGTTCAAACAATCTGCGAAACAAATGATCTTTAGCCTTTAATCTTTTAGCCATGCATATAATCTTTCAACTTTATAACTTTGTAAAAGTGATACTATGGATCTCTAGATGTTGTCATCCTTTTTGGGGAACCTACCTGAACAACCACATAGGTGGTTCCGATACGACCCATAGGAGTGTCTCCTGGAATAAGGCCCCTATGGCAGCAGGCGTACTGGACGTTAGTTGTCATGGTTACAATAATAAACACATGGAATATACCGATAGTGGAATACGGGACTTACGGTGCTATGGTTACATCAATAAACGGTCAGATTAATTGATTGATTTGATTTGAGTTAAAATAAGTATTTCCTCAAGATTAGATGATCTTTGTTGTCATGGTTAAGTTTGTTGTACGGTCGTGGATAGAAATAACATAAACTACTTTCACACGGGAATCGAACACCATCCACCCCGACCTCTTCCAAGCAGAGACTCTGCAGCTCTTTATACTACATCACCGCTTTTTCGTTTACTCCTGTAATAATTACTATGACCACTAGGTGTCGTCTAACAACAAAACGTAACCATGGGTCATAATAACCTGCTGCACAGACGGCGAAATGCTAATGTTAGCATCTTATGTTAGAGCAGACAAATGCACTGTTTGATGCATTGCTTTAGATTTTGCTATTGTGGTTTTGGTTTCTAGAAAGGAGATATAAACACAGGCAGATGCACATACTGTACTGTATGCTGTATGCATGCCTGCACACACAGTGCAAATCACAGGTAGGTAACAATGTTGTCTTTCGTACCATGGCAACTACAGTGTGTATTTTCAAAAGATGTGTCCATGACTCGTGCAGCACTGAGAACATTAACACATATTCTATAATATGTGCAATTAAATGCAATACAAACATAATTTACCATCAGAGATATGACGATGAAAGGTTGTTTTTTAAAGGTTGAACCTCCTCACAGTGGAAAACTGACCACTGCTGTGTGGATGTAATATGCTACTTGTTATTGTTATTGTTGCTGTTGATGATTGTGATGATAACGATAATGGCAGGCTTCTTGTTGATGATAGGAATGACAATAGCAATGATGATTATGTCTGTGATGATGATGAAGAACATCTACATTCGTGATGCAGCAATGATTATAATAATGAACAGGAAGAGGAACAAAAACAAACTCCGGTTTAATTTTGTTAGCGGCATGGAAAAGAAGACACCACACCACCTACAGAGCTCCTGGGAGCTGTGCATTTTAACTATCTAACATAAGACAAATGTGTGTCATCCGCGATAAGACGCACAGATGTGTTCAAAATGACACTCCTGTTTTAAGATTGAATCTGCTGCAAATTTTTGTCATGTTATTCATTTGGTGATGATGATTGTAGGGGTGGTGTCTGTGGCAATGACAGTAATCATGACAAGGATAACGTTGACTGTGACAGTGATTATGATGAAGAAGGCAATAATGGTAATGAGAATGGATAGTAGAAGCCTGAAAGGGGAGAGCTGCAGAGCTGGGTTTCTGACGGCGGTGGAAGGGAGACGAATGAATAAAATGTCTCATTTCTTCTCCAGAGTACTCGGGAATAAACACCTTTTTCAACCTGTAATGGGGAAGAATATTGCACCCGATATTCTCCCTAATCTGACATGGAGACGGGACGACTGTGGCACTCCAAATACAAAAGAGAAAATGCATTGTGACACATTTACTTTGCCCACGTATGTAACCACCACCACTTTATGGCACCGTATGTTGTAAATAATACCCATTGTGTTGAAATGTAACACAGTTTCCAGAACAACACATAAGGATGCTTTCAAGAGCAGTCTCTTCAACAGCCAGGTGTCTCTCAGTGCCTCGCAATCTTACTCTCAGCTCTCACATTTTGAGTTGTCTTTACATTGGTGACAGCCTCATCACTGTAGTTGAATTTGACTGAAACGTCTCCACTTTTTTGATGGATTGCCGTGATATATGCTACAGATATTCATGGTGCCCAGAGGTGAATCCTAATAACTTTGGTGATACTCAGTCTTCTAGCACCGCTATGACATTGACACTTGTGCTTTTGAGTGAAATATTTTTAGACTATTGCCATGGAATCTGGTACACTACAATCTCCTTCAAGATGAATTATGCTCCCTTAGTTTTTGATCTATTTCCATCACCAGGTCAGATCTTTAATTAGTGCAATGTTTTTTTGCACAGCAGTTTATGACCAAATACTTGCAAAACGATTGATTATTTTCATCAGCCTCAGCTCTAATTTCTGTTTAGTGCTAATTAGGGAATGTTAGCATGCTGACATGCAGAACTCAGATGGTTAACATGGCATCAACATTATTCCCTCTTGACATCTTCATGTAAGAATTGTCCTTGTGAGCAGCTAGCATGCTGATGTTAGCATTTAGCTCATACAGAGCAGCTAGCGTGGCTGTGGACTCTTGTCTTCTTAACAGAAAGTCTGTGCTACAATCAGATTACAGACAGGGAAGGTCTGACATAAAGATGCTAAATGAGTTGCATTATGGGACTTGTAGGATTCTGGGGGTGGGGGGGTTTGGAGCTCGACCCATTTCAGGAACTCTCCGCAACATCAGTTTCGACCACTTTTCTTAAGAGCACAACTTTAATTTAATCAGTACATAATTCCATGCTGACTGTACTTAATATATCCAAATGTTGGTTCTAAAGGAACGTTTAAAGTAACAAATATAATATAATATAATATGTTCATGGACAAGTTTAACAAAAACAATGGTCTTTATAGTTAGTTTTTTTTTCCATCACCACCGCCCTATAATTACTGATCTCTATAAATGCTGTTTACTGAAGGAATGCAATGAACTGTAACTGATTTGGTACTTCATATCTGTGCAGTGTTTCGCACAGTGTCCTGTAGGGTGTCGAATCATTACGGTGGCTGTTAGAAGCTTTGACGTCAGCAGGTTTGGTCTCAGTATTTATGTGCTTCCAGGTGTGTTGTGCCTCTGTTTGTGTCTGTGGAAATTGTAATTCTAAATGACTGTCTATGATCCTTCTCTTTTTCCCACCTCTTCAATTTCCTCCCTTTTTTTTTCTGTCTCCCTGTTTCTTTCTCATCCCTGTGCCTCCACCTCCACCCCTCCTGACTGGGGATTTCAGTTTGGCCTTGAGCAGTAATTTGGATTCCCATAGGGGCATGCGGTATTAGGAGTGGCTTTGAAGCGGCTCCCAACCCAACCCCCTTCCACACATCTTGAAAGCTGTTATCCTCATATTAAACATTGTTATGGAGCCACTGTGGCCTTGATGTGGTGACCAACCTTGACTCTTTGATTTAATACATCGTCGGTTGATCACACACAGAGGCACCACCGCGTCCTCGCGCGCATGTGTTCTCTCAACGCATCCGTGCGTGCGCACTCACCCTTACGCAATCCTCATGCACACCTTATACGCGAATGCCGCCTCATAGCCACACGCACACAATGACACACACGCACACACTTCAAAGTGAATTAGGTTCAACAGACTTAACACTTAACAGCTTCAAAGGAGAAGAGGATGGTGTTTTGCATGAGACAAACTTTTATTGAACTTCATAGTTTGATGTCTGTTCATTTTCATTTCCTTCCTCTTACAGATGTGAGATGACAGGATGTTTTTTTCTGTGTAAACGTTCACACACACACACACACACACACACACACACACACACACACACACACGCACCCCCAGGTGATATCACAGTTAAAGATTAAATTAAAAAACATTTTTTCAACAATTTTTTTGTCACAAGTTTCAACATTCAATTATGAAGTGAAAGTTATTTGTATGGCTGTAGTTCATCAAGGTGTCGGAAGCTCAACAAGATCAACACAACAGAACATCGGCCACTGCTTTCCAAAATATACTGTGTGTCTAACTGTTCCAAAAACGACTTATATTAGCAGGTATAAGTTAATTCAGCATTACATTCTCATAACGTGGCAGTTACATGACACACAATGCAAGATGACTCATTTAAATTGACTGCAGACTTAAATGCTAACCAAGACAGCTGTAAGCTAGCAAACGTGGATGTAATGAATGTAGGTTTCAAACTTTTGAATAAAAATCAGTTTTGAAAATGCTTAATGAGGAAGTTCGAGAACAGTGGCGATCCAACACTCTGGGGGGGCATTTGCCTGGTTTGCTTTTGTCTTGTCTTGTTTTGTTTACAATCCTCTCCGCCACCTCTTGGACAGACGGTACAGTGAGCTCCCTCTCTTGTTAGCTTCTTCTTGGCCAACTCATCTGTACCAGTTCTGTTCTTGGTCTTCCAGGTTGTCCTTTGCCTGAAGTGGTGGAGTCCATCTCTGGGCCAGCCATCGCAGGCATTTGCCTTAGCTCAGTGATGCTTTAGTTTCCCACCAACACTTGGATAGATATAGCCTAGACGGACTTTTGTTCTTAGGCTGCACCGATTCCAAGTGTTGCCATCCCGAAATACAAGAAATACACGTCACTAAATCATTATGAAACATTTCACGTTTCAATCTAGAGATGGAGTTCGTTATGCTTCAAACTGGCATTAATAAGAATAATTTTGACAGGATATATTTCACCAGCTTTATCAGTTTTTGAGTTGATTTTTTGAAATGTTGGACACAATGGAACAAAACCAAAGCCAAAAGAAATTAAAGTCAAAAGAAATTAAAGCTGGCTGAGGTTGCAGAGCTGAGAGGACATGGCACACTGGAAATAATAACTTTAATGATAATGAGATTTAGTGTAGTACTCTCTCAATAATATATCTCTGTGAAGTACCTGGAAATATGTCGAGAGCAGCTCACAGGAGCATTAAAATGTAACACCAGAAGTCATTATAACAATTTATTAGAACAAATCCATTATAAATCCTCATAATTTCCAGCAGGGTGTTAACAGACAGCCTAAGGTGTTCAGAGAACAGTAGAGCTGCAGCGACAAATGCACACTGGAGGGAACAACTCGCACATGTGGGATTTTCACATTACATTCAGCAATTTCACGGTGAAATTTATTGTGACATAAGCACAAGCATAAATACCATGTAAGTCAGGTATGCTGCAAGGAATGCTGGGCCCTCTCACTCTCTGATGTGTCTAACAATTAGCTCTTCGGTAGCTCTTAACAACTCTCAAGGTAACTCACTTTTCTTGAACTGTACGCTCTCTGACTTTTTTAATACTGTATCGATCCACTGAAGGAGGTTTCTTTTATTTTTATTTTCCTCCATTGAGCACAGAACACGGTCAGCCACAGAGGTGCTGCTGGGGTCAGCAGGGAACAGTGTCATGCTCAAGGACAGCTTCTGTCAGAAGGTGGGGGTTGAACTCTGCCCTTCTGGTTGAAAAACGCTGTCCCCACTTACCAGCTTTCAATCACTCATTTTCTGAAAAGATGAGGAGAGCTGAGCGCCGAGATAACATACGTGTAAAAAATGATGGAAAATAGGTGGCCAAGAACGAGTACACAGCCAACAATGCTGAATGGGAATGCCTCATAATTCTTTGCCAGAATGATTACAAATAAACAGTGCAATGTGAGGTTGTTCTCCCAAGGACAACAGCAGTATCATGTGGTTTCAGCAAATGCCCAAAAACAACATATGTTTTCATTCCAGTGACAGCAATAAGGAAGAAGCAGTGTGATAGTCTGCAGAGGGAGGAGGTCGGACTGGATGGACTGAAAAACACAGACTCTGACCCTGCAGACACTTTGCTTTGATTCCTTTTACTCATGACCACGATCCTTCCCTAACAGGGTTCAAGTTGTGGGGGAGCCAATGGGGTTCAAAACAACAAAGGCTTGAAGCTTTTTTGTTGACGACGGTTTTCTTGAGTGGTCTGAGGGTCGCTCCAGGTCATTGGGTAAGGGGCGGAGTGGCGCTCCCTGTCACCTGTTGGTCGAGCAAGTCCATTATGTTACAGGCAATCGTGTCGTTTATTGCTACCAAGAATTCAGTCCAGTTAGATACTGTTCCGCTACCAACGCTTCACACCAATCAGGTGTCATGCCTTCAACAATTTAACCAATCACAATTGGTAGAGCTATCTAGAAAGGTGCCAGTGGGTGTGACCTTTTACTATATTTCAGGTAAGTTCATTGCCATTCTGTTGTCTCAATGTTTTGATATTTTAATACTAAAGTCAACTATTAAAAAGATGTGGTTTACCTATAGTTTTAGGGTAGCAAGTCAGAGCGTTAGTTAATTATGAAATTTTCATATGCACCTAACCAAATGAACTTCAGTAATTATCTGCTCAGTCACGAACAGGAAGTCTTTAAAAGGTTCATCATTCAATCTTGGGCTCCGCCAGAGAGAGTGTTGAAAGCTCCTTGAGCAAGACACTGACACTTTTCAAGGTCAAAAGCTCTGACTTTTCTTTTTTTGGGGGGGGGATTTTGAAGCAATAAAGTGGTTGAAAATAGAAGCAAAAGAAAAAAATCAATCAAGTGTCATCATCACTGAAGAAGCTGCAGATCTTCATTCTGAAGGTAACAAGGAGCTCTTGGGCTTTTCTTGCCTTTTGATTGCGATAGAGGTCAGATACGAAAATCCTTCCACGTGTTGCCTTCAGCTCAATACACAACCTGAAAGAGTTAATCTCTCTCACGCGGCACCTTGTTGTCTGCCATTCACAGAGCTGATAGGATTAGCATGAAAACCATGAGAGAGGAAGTGAGAGAGGCCATTTTCATCAGCCTCACATCTTTGAAGGGGAAGTAACGAGTTAACAAGGGTATAAGAGAGCAATCATCTTTTTTGCAACAGTCATGTTACTGTGAGTATAAGAGAAATCATTATGGATGAGGAAGCAATCCCCTTTGATCTCAAATCACCTGTGGAAAAACACTTTTTTGCTAAAGGTGATAAATTGTAAAAACAATATTACTTTTAGCAATTTTATAGCAGTTGTTGAACTCAGTTCCTTGGCTACAATGCTTCTTTAAAGCTGTTTGAAATATTACATTTGAAACAGCTGAAGCTCAGATAGATAGATAGATAGATAGATAGATAGATAGATAGATAGATAGATAGATAGATAGATAGATAGATAGATAGATAGATAATTTTAGTATTTTAACCACTAGGGAGCAGCAGAAACACAACAGTTACCTTTTCTATTAGATGGTTAACTTGTTAGCAGGGAGCTTCTTATTTACATATCCAGAATACTGTATACAGAGCAAGATTAGCATTCATTTGGAGTTGTGTATTAGCTCTGTTCAACACCAGCTCCTGAGGGAAATATCTGGCTCTTTAGCTGCTTAAATGCTTCAGGATGTTCACCGGTCTCTGACTGTATCTGTCCGCTGTTTGCTGCTGAGCAGGTAGTGGGCAGTTGACAGTTTTACAGCTGTTTCTCTGGAAAACAGCTGCCTGCTGCTGCCCCAAAACGAGGGCGGTGAGGGTGAACCAGAACAGAAAAGCTGCAGGCTGGAGAAACAAAGTAAAGATGCAGAAGCGACGTGAACTCCAGGGCTGGGTATTAAATGTCTGTAGAGGGACACCTTTCACATATATGACCTTGTTCTAAGATAAAAACACTGATGATAGCTGCTTTAAACACTTCCCTTTGCCTAACAACCCCTGTTAACTACAGTTTGTTAGAAGTGACAAATAGTTGAGGGTTTCAGAATAATTAAAGTCACTTCAGGTAAGATGCAAATTACGATAAACAGCCTCTAATAAATTTACTAAATTGCTTTTATTAGGCAGATTAATGTTGATTGACATGTTTGATTAAATAAACATTCAGATATGACATTTATGACATTTCATTTTTCCGAGATTGTCATTGACATTTGTTTCGCAGCAGTTTCATTGACCGGGCTGTTAAATCCCGTCCTCCTGGTCCAGCAGATTAAAAGAAACCAACAGGTGCTCCAACCCGAACAACCTCATGAGCCTCTTCTGAAATAGCACAGACCTCGGTTGTCACGGTTACAATAATAAACACGCAGACTGTACGACAGTGACGTACAGCCACGAGATGTTGCCTTACAACAGAATGTAACTATGGGTCATCGTAACCCGCTGCACGGACGACTTACGGCCTTGTTTTTGTTTTGTTGTGTTTTGTTTACAGGAGGGCAGTAAAGAAAAGGAAGCATTAATAAATACCATCAATTATTTAGTAGCTTTTTCAGATAACCTCTAAATATGTGCCAAGAGCAGAGTGTCCTGTTTACTTTGTCTTGTTGTGGCTGGAGCAGCAGAAAAGCAAGCCAAGCTGCAAGCGAGCAAAAAGTGGGATCCTTTCTTACTGTCTTACATCCGTAAGCCTTGCAGAGCGTGGGATCGCTATTTTTATTCAGTTGTTGCTCGCAGGCAAACCACCACAAAGTAAATGTGCATACTTAAAGAGTGTCATTCATTCTAGCAAAGGGCTACTGCTCCCACTAAGCCTCATTTCCCTTGAGCTGGCGAGCCCTGCTCTCTGGAGTGTGATCGACAGCCGGGCCTCACCAGTCGAGGTAATTCAACCGCCGAGTCTTAAAACAGATGAAGGGCAACGTCTAAACTGATGAATAAATTCAGCCACGCTTCTTTCTGGGCTGTTTGACACATGGGATCATCTGATGATCAGGTGGGCGTCGCTCCTTCCCTTTGAGCTCCACTCACTCCACTGACAGCGAGGTCTTTCATGAGGGGATTTGACCCACCCGACTGTACTCCACTCGGCGCTTCGCTTTAACCACTAATTGGCGGAGAAATAGTCTAAATCCAAACAGTGTGACCGGTTTAGAGGAGGAGCAGGGCTGAATGATAAAGTGTTGGTTTGTTCTGACAGCAAGGATGCTCCACTTTGAAGCACTTGGACCTCATCATTATTGACAGTGAGTTTCTGGCTTCATTAAAGTCACTTCTCAGACTCTACAAAGAGACTTGTTTTTGTTTTCTATTGTTTTGCACTCTGTTGCAATTTTAGATTCTGTATTCATTCTTCACTCTGAATCTTTCTTTTTGACATCTTGGCATTTTTGTTATTTGTTTTTCTTCCTGTTTGTTTGAAGGTGGATATGTTCTTCTAAGGCCCTTATATTTTCTTTGTTTTCAACCCGCACAGAGAAATAAATTGTTGTTTGTGCTACCTTTGTTTTGTTTTTTTTTTTTTCTTTTTGTATTTGAACATTGACTTTTGTGACTGCGCTTGTTGCAAATTAATAGTGCTCTCTCTTTGGTTATTGGACCCGGGAACAAAGCATTAACAGGAAGCCTTTGAGATGCAGGTTTCTCTCTTGTAGGTTCATTCTCCATCAGCAGCAGGAGCAGGTCAGAAACACAGAGGAGTTTAACCCCAGAAACTTCCATGTCACACGACGATGTCTTTCACAATCAATAAAACCTACGGACTCAGACGTGAATTCAATTTGCCTCCTCAATACTTCAAGTTTTGGAAGTTTGTGAACGAGCACAGGTGGCAAACAGCGCAATGAATCCAAGCAAATAAAATAAAAAAAACTGTGGCCCTGCAGTGAAAAAGATATATGACAGATGAATGAACAGAAACGGAAAACAAAATGATAAAATAGGAACATAAAAATGACAGAAAGTGATAAAAACATTTCCCAAAAGAGGAAAAAAAAACAGGAGCCGTGGAAGAGTTTAAAATCTTGTTGTTTTCATCATATAAGACATAAAAGACGGAGCTGAGTCGTAAAAAAGTTTCTCACACTGTAGCTGTAGTTGTGGATATTGAAATTAACTGAATGTAATAGGAAAATAATATTGATCACGATAATAAGCAACATTTCATCATGTTGAAGCGAAACATTTAGTTTACAAGCAACACTTCTTGGTTCTTGGATCACATGCGAACAGTGATCAGACACACGCCTCAGTCTCAGCTGGGATGCTCATCACCTGCACACTCCCAAAACTGCAGAGAGGCGTCATGACGTCATGACGGATTGTTGAGAGTCCACACATCTGATCTCCACTTGATCAGGAGCCTCCAAACAACTGCACCCACAGCTCAAATATTCTGGTTCTTTTTCTAAATAAATGTTGATCCTGTTTTTCTTTGAAAATCCTCTCTCCTCTCTTTCGTGTTGCAGTTTTTCCAGCTGGGGCAGAAGTGGAGAACAGTGTCAGTGTCTTGATTAAGACGTGTGTGTAGATTACCTCTATTTTCAGTCCTGACTGGAGGGTGCATATCATTTACCCTTCACCTCACCTCAGCCTCCTCGGCCTCTCCACGCCTGAGGGAAGCGAGGTAGCAGAGTCCTTCTGCGGTCAGAGAGCGCCATCTGGAGGCGACTCCGAGAACTCACACTCTCACTGTTTCCCAAAGGAACACGTTTAACGTCAATATTAGATCTGTTTTTCTCTTTATTTATTCATTTTTAGTTTGACAGAAAGGTCTGAGAGATCCTTTCTGTGTCAGTCAGAAGGTCACAAATCTTGAAACTGTTCCCAGACAGACTTTTGTTTTTAGTTGAGGATGCAGCACTTACTGATTCACACCCACTGGGAGGATTTAATATATGAATCAGATATTCTTTTTCTGTCCATCACGTGTCAAAGAGCAAGTTCTGTTTCTGTCTCTCTCAGACAGCGGGTTGTTGTTCATATTCATTATTATTGACTGGAATGAAGCTTAGCGAAAGACTATTTCCCTTCACACACCTTCTAAATCACAAGCAACATTTCCCGCCATCTAAAAGCTCCTAAATTGTCTCTCTCTCTCTCTGCTGTCACTCAGCTGTCATTTCAGTACCGCAAATAATCTGCGAGCCACCTCTACCTGTTCTCCACCTCAGCCATGGACGCCAGACCATCTCCAATCGAACCATCCAATCAGAAGTTCCCTCATCAAGACGTTCCCTTTCCTGAGCTCCATTCCTCATCACCTCTTACTGGAAGGACCTTAAACCTGTGGGTCTGGTTCATAGTGATCCACTTCCTGCCGGGGTGTAAGCGCCAAAAAATCTATTCCTTCTGTTCACAATAAATTTCATTTTACTTTAATTCTCATACTATCGTGTTCTTCTCATTATTATCTCCTGATTGAAATGTGGATTGAGAATAAAAATCTGTGGTAATATTTTTGTTTACAATAGTACTGTAATATTTACTGTAAGAATCATCAAAATGAAACGTCATGTTTTGTCCTTTTTACTTGATAATTAGAATAATTTTGTTTATAGCTCATCTTTTTTTGTCTTAGTTTGAAAAAGACCAAAGTATGAAAATATAAACTTTTTCCAAACAAGGTTTGATCTTTAGGTTTCCTTTAGTAGCCATGACAACAAAGGTAACTGTAAGGAAGTAGTTATTGCAACCCCGGGTGGTCGCTGACGCTGGAGGAGCTGTTCGGTCCAGAAAACAATTCATGAAATTGAAAAAAACATGTGGTCGGTGAATTAATTTTTCTGCCAAAGTAATGAAAAGTGATCAGTCTTGTGCTGACTGTCTGAAGAGCTTTACATACTTTACATTAACCAGTTAAAAGAACCGTAATATGAAGGCACAGCATGTTTGTATGATTTCATACAGTATTGCCAGCTTTGGGCTGTAGGGGGCAGTCTTTCCTAATATTACACTCCTGACAGACTTCCCCGTGTCTTACTCTCTCTCTCTCTCTCTCTCTCTCTGTATCTATGTATCTATCTATCTATCTATCTCAAACACATGCAGACACAAGCTCACACACACAAAGACAGACACATTTCACCTCTGTATCTCCTTGCACCTATTGTCAACATAGTTATATTAGGAACACATTCCCTCCCTGTGTGTGTGTGTGTCGTCATACACCTGTTTAGCCATTTCTTTCCTACCTCTTTAGGGCCTCTTCAATATGTCACTGCTCCTCTTCACACTCACCCCCACACACACACACACACACACACACACACACACACACAGGGAGGCTGCTCCTAATATAACTGTGTTAACAATAGCTGTGCACAAACACACATGCACCAGCCCCATTATGTTGATGGGGACATAGCAGTGATGGCTCTGGAGTGTTTTTGCTTCGTCACACAGTGAAGTGTTATTTTGGCAGTGTATTCATTTAAAAAATAAAACATGAAATAAGCGTTTTGTATGATAATGAGTTCAAACGTCAGTTTGAAAACATGTAGCTTTAAACACGACTCTGCAGAGCTGCGAAAACCGACGTGAATTTTGGTAAAGGAATCCTGTTTCAGTCCAGAGGAGAGCTGTAGAGCAGCCCACTGTGACCGGCTGTCGATGGTTACAAGTCCATCAGAGCATCCTTGACGATGATAACGAGTTTCCACTGCACCTGCTCTCTCCCGGTGTTTGACAGCATCAGCTGAAGGATATGAGTGCAATGAGAGGGAGAAAGGAAAGGCTGAAATAAGGGTCAAGGACAGATGATGAAGGTGTTAAAGAAAACCAGAAGACCAAGATTTGATTCCCTCTCCAGAGCCTGGTGGCTTTGTTTCTGCTGGAAGCGTCTGTTGTGTCGAAAACGGCCTTGAGCGAAACTCAAACAAGTTGTTCGTGACCACTTTAAGAGCTTCTGTTTAATAGAAGACAATTTTGTCAGTCAGGAGTTCAGGAAAAGGTCGTTCATCTGTGTAGTTCCCCTGTGCTGACTGAGTTTATTTTGAAGGTTTTATTGTTTGTTGTTGAGGGACTAAGTGGGTTGGTGGGCCCCTGTATCTCTGACCTTCGGGCTGGTGCTTCTGCTTCCGCTGCTGGAACAGTTCACAGCTCCTCGTTAGCTTTGCGCTATCTTATTCAAATATTGAATATAATTACAAACCCATATGTAATATCTTTTCAGCCTTTAAATTCATTTTTCTTTCTTTCTTTCCTTTGATTCATTTCTTACAATGCAAACAACAAAATCGGGGAAATTATTTCAGAATAAAATCTACATTTACACATTATATGCTCAGTCTGGATAAACCCTGTTACATATGTGGCATTTAAATGGAAATGTGTTCATAAAACACAATATCCCGCACTTTCTAACAAGGACTAGAACAAAAAAACAAAACTGAAAATTTTAACAGCTGTTCATATTGCTGGAGATTTAAAGGTTTCATATTTTACACTTCTCCTGTGTTTTATTTAAAGTGTTGATCCATTAGAAGATATATTTGTGGTTTTAAGATCCAAAAACCATCTCAGTGTAGTTTTACATCTCCTCCCTCAGGCTTCTCTCTGGAGCTCCAGTAGCAACAGGTCAGTGAGCCAATCAGAAGAGAGGAGGCTCTGAGCCTTTCTTCTGATTGGCTGACTGTTTTCTGAGTGATCCAATAAAAATATAACAGATTTCAGGTAAAAACACTCAGAGGAATTAAATCCTGCAAGGTTGGATGCTGGGTCCAGGTGGGCGGGGCTTTGGGCGTGGCTGAGGGCGGAGACTGCTTTATTGTGACATCACAAAGTTCCAGAAGTCCTGACGGCTGGTTTTAAGGCTCAGTTTCTGAATACAGGCTGTGTGTGTTTCTCTGTGGACTGAGGCTTTGATACTTTCAAAGTATTAATATAGAAGCTAGACCTGATCTATAATCACGCTACACATGGACACAGACCTTTATACAACATGGTACCATGGAAAACAGCCCTTAATGTTTGGCGTTCACCCCAAGTTTCCTGTCACAAAAGAAAATAATTTCTCTTTTCTAATTTCTTTTGCAGTTGTATAACATACCTGGCACTCACTGTGGTTTTATATTTATATTTTACATTTTACATTTACATTTGTTTTACATTTACATTCAAAAGAACAAGCACAGCTCATGAAACAGTACAGACAGGACTTGGCTCATCTGTTAGATGATTATTGACATCAGGAAAAGACATAGCTTACATTTTTTATAATAACTTTATTGATACAGCACTTTCCAAAACAAAGTTAAAAAGTGGTTCACGTGGTTTTTAACAGGATTACAACAGGAGAAACTAGAAATTAGAAAGTCAAAATAAAATATAACAAAAAAAATTGAGCAAAAGACCCTAAATATAAGAAGGAAATATACACGTTGTTACAAAGCCACTGTGTCATGGTTTAAAATGAACTGACGTCTCTTTAATTACCTCTCACCCACTGTAGATGGCAGCAGATGGAGAGAGATGGTGAACGCTGGCAGCTCCAGCTTTGAATATGGAAATAGGCTCCACTAAATCTCATCTCTGCATTTCATACAGCGGACTTGGCAATAGTCGGAAAAAAAAAAAAAAAAATCTACACAGCGTGAGAAACAGCGGATCTGCTGCTGCCCTAAATAAGAACTGCTTTAAATTCAGGAATCATTTTCACATGTAGTTTTTTTTTTTAAATGTCCTCCATTATTTTTGTAGTTTAAAAAAAAAAGAAAAGGTAGAAAAAAAAAGAAAACGCCCTCCAGTCAAACAGTTTCCCACCCTGACAGGCTGGAGCAGCTCTGAACACTAACTGCCTTATTTCCTGTAACAATCAATCCCACTGTTTCTAATTGGATGGGGTAGC
>NW_019525380.1:117464-117928 GCF_002814215.2 Seriola lalandi dorsalis | reverse complement strand
CCCCACCTTCCTCCTCCTCCTCTCCGGTTTATTGTCACTGACAGTCGGATTATTCCCTCACAGTAGCAGCCTGCTCCCTCTCATCCTCCTCCTTCTCCTCCTCCTCTTCTTCTTCTTCTTCGTCCGACAATGCGGGCACCAACTAAGGATTTATAATTTCTTCTTCCGCCCTCGGTCGTGTGTTCCACCTCTGCACGGTAAGAGAATCTCTGCTTCCCGATCGCATCTGATGGGTTTCTAAAAAAGACACGGTCGTGTGTGCTGGAGAGTGTGCGTGTGTCAGCGCTGCCTCGACCATGTGCACGGTCAGACACAGCGCAGGGGGGTTTGTGCCGCCGGTGGAGTTAGAACCGCGGGGGCTGACTGACTCTCGGACTTGTGTTGTTATAAAAAAAAAAAAAGTGTGTTGAGCTTTTGTGTTGTTGGCAGTGTGATTGTTTTTTATTTCAGCGGTGTCACTGAGG
>NW_019525380.1:104537-117444 GCF_002814215.2 Seriola lalandi dorsalis | reverse complement strand
GGGTGATGGAAAGGGCGAGTGCTGGAGTTTAACTTCCAGAGAACTGAGCTCTCTGTGCGGGCGCAGCGTCGGCTCGAGCAGCGTGGTGCTGTTCCGTGTTGTTGAGGTTACAGACTGTGTTTTTTACGGATCATACGGACCGAGCGCGACGGGCGCGCTGCCGGTCTCGGTAATAACGACAACCCGAGTCGTTTAGCAGGCGGTTTAAAAACAATGTGCCAGCGCTGTCAGTCAGTCAGAGCTGAGGTAAAGCGGTGCTCTCTCTCTCTCTCTCTCTCTCTCTCTCAGCGCACAGCAGGGGTGAACATTTCCCTTATGATGCACATTAAACCTTACATTTTGTAATGTTGTCCCAGGAATACCCCCCCCCCACTTCTACTGTGCTCCACGGCTGGAAGAGAGAGAGAGAGATTGAGAGAGAGAGAGAGAGAGAAAGAGAGAGAGAGGATAGGCCGAAATGAAACAGTCATTCTCAAATACAGGCTGTCCTGAGTTCTTTTTTTTCTTATTATAATAGCAAATTGAATTACACAGAAATTGCATCTCACTTGTGGTGGGACTCCTGGAGCCCACCCCCCCCCTCCGGATCCCCCTCCCTCTCTCTCCAAAAATTTGAGTAGCATATGGCTCCATCTTCCCCAAGGCTTCTCTTTGGAGACAGAAGCCACTCAAACTATAGTCTACCTTCTGCCAGTTAAATGTGTGTGTGTGTGTGTGTGTGTAGGGTGAGTAGGGTGAAAGGGGGGGTGGGGAGGGGGTGGGGGGTATTGGTGTCTCTTATGGGAGACTGTGGCTCAGTAATTGGTAAGGTCTGATCGCCTCATGTTCTCACTAGAGGGCTATAATACTCAGCTGAAAGTAATCCTGTGCAATAAAGAGGCAGAGTAATCCTGTGATGTATTTTAGTGGGAATACTCCTCTATGCAAATTTCAGCTCCTAAAGCAGATTGAAGCGCTGGAGCTGCATAAAGAAACCAGCAACATTGTTCAGATCCCAGCTTTCAGCTGGTGCAGCCTGTAATATAAAGCTACTGTTTGATCTCAGGCTGGACGTACACAAAGGCCTGCGGAGGTAAAAACTGTAAGATAAAATAAAAGGGCTGCAACCGAAAATGATTTTTTTTATCATCAATTAATCAGCTAATCATTTTTTCTGGATTCATCATTTCATCTATAAAATGTCAGTCAGGCATCTTCAGATCCCCGGTTTAGTCCGAAGAATAATATTCAATTCAATGTCACAAAAATCAAAGAAAAGCAGCAATTTGTCCCGTTTAAGAAGTTCTAACCAGTCATTCTTGTTTTTGCTCGAAAAATTACTTCCAGTAATTCATGTTGATTAACTAATCAACTGATTGACAAACTGTCTCGGCTCTAACAAGATGTTCCAGCGGTCAGAGAATTTGTCCATTTAAAACAATAAATACTAACACAAGAAAGAAATGACGTCACACTGAACTCGGCATGATTCACGTAGGAAGCTGTGCAGACGTCACCAGTCTAGTTGTGCGACTCTGCAGGGCTCATTCAAACTACACAGTAGGAACAAAACGCCAATGCTAACAGTGCAAGACCCTATACTGCAGCAATATTATGACCTTTCAGTATAAAGGTCTGACTTTGACATACCGTCTTACTGTCACACACTGAGTCCTCGAACAGGAGCAGGTAAAACAGGGACAGGTGTGTGACTGAGACTGAAGCATCTGACACACAGTCTGTTGTAATATAATCTGGCTTTTCCACCAACATCTTCTTATTTTAGTTGGACATTCAGAGGTTTTATGGGTTGGACAGTAGTTTACAGCTTTTTTCCTGAGTGACAGCAAAAGTAAAAGGTAAAAGTAAAGCCCCCTTTTTTCTCGTCTTTACAAATGATTTATAGTGAACTTGTGATTGAAACTCGTCAGACGCAGTTTTACTGTCTGATATGACAGCAGTGCAGAGACCTTGTGAAGGTGGACTTTTGGAGATTTAGAGAATATGAGGCAAGTTTCCGGTGAGGAAATCCAAAACCCTTTCCTGCTGGATTAGTGGAGGATTCCAAGTGATAGTGCAGCAGTAATCTACCGTACCTCATCCTGGTATCGTGCCTTCACAGAAACGGCTGAAAAAGTTGCCAGAGTCGATCCGTTGCTCAGCGGCGCCTCGGTGATGCAATCGTGTGTGTGGCGATGAACTGAGTCTGGTGGTCGACGCTTCATAGTCTGTGAAAACGATAGCTTTTAGGCAGAAACACGGTCTCTAGTGGACACAGGAAACACGAATCAGTGGCTCATGAAAAGGACAGGTTCCATATGTACACTGAAACAGGGTCAATCCATACCAACTCACCTGGGACCTCCCAGTCGCCCAGTTACATGTTACCTGATGTTGTAAATCACCTGTAGAAGTAAATGATTCAGAACAAATTTCAACCCAATCCAGTGAAACATAAATGATTAGTCTGGCTTGATAATACACATATGGTTTAGTTCGGACGGCCAAACGTCAACAAAAAAAGTATAATATAAAGTTTTTACAATCCTGTTTTTGAGAAAATCCATGACATGAACTGGGGAAGAAAAATACAGAGTCCTATAATTTAAATTGAGGAAAAACATTTCATGAATACTTCTAAGAACCACTAAAGTAAAACTTCTTTTTCCCTTCCTGATAAAAATCAGAAAAATAACAATAACTTTTCCTGAGGAGATTTTTTGAAGCCTGAATTCAAAGAATTTCATTTCTTTCTTTCTTTCTTTTCTTTATTTAGCGCAGCATGTGCGGCATGACATTGGAAATAGAGAACACACGCTGAGACGTCATGGGGAGAACACTGGGAGATTTTTTTTTTTTTTTTAAGATAAACAACAGAAAAATTTATTGTTGTTATTTCTGCACTGAAAATGGTAAAAGCGGCTGAAAATGAGGCCCAACACAGAAGTGTCAAAAGCTGCAGTTCTTCAAGTGGCCACTTGAAGCTGGGTCCATAAACAAGTCAGTCCCCATAGACTCCCATGTTAAAATGTCCAACTTTACAGCAGAAATAAAGGTGTTTACAGCCTGGTACAAAAACAGTTTTGGTCTGTATAGATAATTTACTTCTTCATGACACCTGTATGGAAGATGAATTTTTATATAACTCACTTTTAAATTTTATTAAGGCTTAAAGTTATGTATAATTGAGGGTGTGGTCACTTTGAGTGACAGGTGGGTGCTGTCACAGCTAGCTAGCTGTCTGCTCGGCGTCACCTCAGCTAATTGGAGTCACTGAACGTGAACTCTCAGCCATGTTTGTGGTGTTGGCGCCTTTTGGAGGATTTTTCATGGAAATATTCAATAATAAAATAACAGATAATATGACTTATTGTGCTGTTAATTGAGCCACAGAACGTGAGGAAGTCGTGTTTTTCTGATGTAAGTGAAATTTTATTTTTATGTTTGCACTAATTAGCAGGTATCAGTGTCTGAGCTCACCATCCCTTGTTAGCTTAGCTCATTAACTAGCTAATTAGGCAGCAAATTAAAAAGATCCTTGGGTTTGCCTTTGAGCAAGACGCCTGGCTCTGCTAACGATGCTAACGGGAGCATGTGTTTGTGACAGTGATCACCCTGGGTAGGGGCGGAGTCAGACACTGCCAAGATGGCGACAGCCAAGAAGCCCACTCTGAGCTTCAAAACCGCTCTTCAAGAAACCTGTGGGTGACATCACAGAGGCTACATGCATCTTTATTTACAGTCTATGCTTATGACAAATTTGAGAGGAAGAAACTTTGTTCTGTGTCCATCGTGACTTGCACTGTTTGCTTTATTCTGTGGTCCAATTAGATTAAAACACAGGTTTGCTCTCAGTGCAGCATGTGCACCCAACTAAACATCACAAGCTGCATATCAACAAGCCACATCAAACAGCCCAGTGATGTTGCGCCCCCCCTCCCCACACACACACACAGACACACACACACACACACACACACTGTGATGAGCTTTAAAAAGGACAGTTTAGTGTGTCGTTGGGTTGGTCGGCTGATTGTGCTCACAGGAAGGGGCGCTTGTGTGTGTGTGTGTGTGTGTGTGTGTGTGTGTGTGTCTGAGGGGGAGAGCTCAGAGTGAGAAGGGTGGGGATTTAAGGAAGCATACTTACATTTCAAAGTAATGGCCTATTTATAGGGCAGACAAACAGCGGCACAGCGAGTGAGCAAGGGGGGGAAAAAAAAAGTCCAGTGCCTATGGCCTGTTGTTGTAGCATCGAGGAATGCACCAGTGGGTGTTGTGATAAGGATAAAGTCGAGGGGTTCTCGACACCGCTTGTTAGAAACGCACGTGACCACACATGCCAGTACACACACACACACACACACACACAAACACACACACACACACACACACACGGCTCCATTTACTCACAGTGATTACACAGTATGGATAAAGTCTCACACAAAGGCCAACACACAACAATGCACCAACGTGCACCAACACACGTGCACGTTTTTGTGGATTAATGCTAATTTATGCTGTTTTCATCAACACTTTGGAGTTCAAAGATGATAGTGAGCTCTCTGCCCTACAGCTGGGAAATGCAGCATGCCTGATCGTGTGTGTGTGTGTGTGTGTGTGTTATCGTAGATGATACTTTATGTATATGTGTGTGTGTGTGTGTGTAACCAATTGTAGATAGCAGCCTCCTCCTTGTAAACTTATGTGAGTGTGTGTGTGTGTGTGTGTGTTAACGCTGATGTAAACGACCGAGTGTGATCATCAAAGACTCAGATATTGATCGTAGCCTTTAATGCATGGCAGCGGGGGCCCGCGGCTAACAATGCGACTGCTTTTATATTTGCTACATGTGAATGAACCTGGGTGATGTCAATTCTGCTGCATGTGTGAGTGCGTGAAATGTCAGGGACAAACTGTGTACCATGGGGAGAAAAAGAAAATGGCCTAGGAGAATCCAGATGAAAGCTGTGATTCTTTTATTGATTTCTACTGATTAAGACCACTTAAGTCCCGAGGGGGAGATGGAGAGACAACGGGGACATGGATGTAAAAGATAACAAGAGCGAGGGCAACTATGTGCAAGGCCAGCAAAGTTTCAAACTGTTTCCATGTCTTGTTCACTCTCTCCGCTCTCACGGTGTCGTTTTTAGCCGCAGCAGGCAGATGTTTTCAGAGAAACAGCTGTAAAAGGCCACTGTCCACTACCTGCTCAGTGTGAACACAGAGCAGCATTTAGCAGCTGAAGAGCCAGATCTTTCCCTCAGGAGCTGGTGGAGACCAAACACAGAGCTAAAAGAGAGAGAGGGAACACGAGGTTGGACACAAACGCCTCTCCGCATGAACGCTGATGCGATGTTGTGTGTCCAGAACTTGTTTCGACTGCAATCCAGTGGCCACAAAAATCAGTTACTGCAGGTTTCAGATTGGGCCGACCTGAATGCCTCGAAGCTTCAACTGTTGCCATGGTAATCAACATCCAAATCAGTGTTTGAATGTTGCCTTTTTTTTATTATATATGTGCATTACCACAAAAAGAAAGAAAACAAGAAATAGTTCCAGTCAGAGGTTTGGACCCGTTTCAGTTATATTTTTTGCCTTTGTTTTGACAGGTGTAGTGAGAGATAGAAAGAAAAGGTGAGAGAGCGATTTTAATTAAAATTGATAATTATGCATCAACATTAATTATTACAAGTTATTCTCAGACATTGAACCATAGCGATAATTTTACAATAACCTTAACAAAGATTTTTTTTTAGAAAGTAAAATGTGAAACTGATGTTCTGCTGTCTGCCCTGACCTCTAGATATAATGTATAAATTAGCTCTGACGTTTCCTCTGGAGCAATACATCAAACAGCAAAATTTATGTTAAACATTGTCTGATGTTCTTCAGATTAAAAATGTGAAAGATTTTAGTCATAAAATAAAGACAGAATTTGCCATAAAAACGTACGTTTCTTTTACTTTGGGATTGATGCAGTGTGATGCAATGTGTAGATTTTGCACCTATGTTTTCTTCAGTTCCTTTTCACGCACATTTTATCTGCAGGTTCATACTTTCATACAAGCAATCTGCCAGTCAGCAGAGGAATCCTTTAATATATGATAAATGTGCCGTGAGGAGCTGATATGTAGCTTTTAAGACATAATATGTAATTAAATTAACGTTTTAATAATCAGCATCAGTTTCAGTTTCTACTGTTATCTGCTGTGTGTGCCGGAAACTCACGTACTGCAACTCAAACACCCGACACAAACTTAGATGTTGAGCTGGCATTTTTAATGAGGCTGGTGGCACCGCGGGGGTTCCTGGAGGAAATGCTTTAATTTCTATCTTGAGTATACTTTAAGAAAAAACTCGGAATTGAACCTCCGCATGAAGGAAGCTGCAGGATCGTGTCGGCGGGGGGAGGGTTTGGTGTTGTCTTTGAAAACAAACGCTGATCGATGAGGCTTTCGACAACACAGACCTCATCGGACAACACCGCCTCATGTTTGGGTGCTTGACATTTTCACTCCTGCTTTCCAGCCCTTTATTCCATTTCTCTCTTAACTTTACATTTCACGTCTGCACCCGGCAAACTCTCCTGTGACTTCTCTTTGTTGCTGCTGATTTTCGCGGCGCTCTCTGACACTTTTCCTGTGAGGAGCCAGAAAATATTACTGTCATGGGCGTTGACTGGTTCCCTCTTCTCTCACCTCACCTGGTCACTGTCTCTGCTCCTGTATTGACTTTCATTCACACAGCTGGATCACAGGCAGTAGAGGTGTGTGTGTGTGTGCGTGTGTGTCTGTGTGTGTGTGTGTGTGTGTGTGTGTCTGTGTGTGTGTCTGTGTGTGTGTGTGTGTGCTACTCTGCACCATCAAATAGTTAAACTGCAACACTGTGCAATGTAACGTAACATCATGGCAATTTATGGTAATATCAACACACCACGAATACACCCTTCCATTTTATTCTTATTTTGCTCTGGATTTTATTGTATTTAACTGAGTATTTTACTGTATTTTAAAGCGCCTGACATTTTACTGTACTTTGTCTTTCACTAGATATTTAATCCATGAATGTATAGGTACTGTTTTAATGGCTGGGCAGCAGGTGGTTTATTTCTTAGTTGTTATGTTTGGGATTGTTTGTTGATTTGCTGTCAGGAGCACACTGAGGCAAACAGGCACTGAGAAACAGACAGCGTTAGCGTTAGCTTATATACAGTCTATAGTATATACTGTGTGGCTCCCCTGGAGACCTGGAGCTCCTCCGTTGTGTTGTCTGGATGTGCAGCATGTCGTGTTGTCTTTTTTCATTCGCAGCACGTTTTTGTTCATGTATCTTTTTTTTTTCTTTTTTTTTTTGGTATGTGTTTTTGAATCTGCATCGTTTCTTCCACTTCAAGTCAAAGAGAAAAGAAATACAGAAATATCTCAAGTAGTTCCAACTTTGGAGCAGGTTTTCAGGGTCCTTAACAAGCACTCAGGGCCCAGATGCATTCTGGGAAATGTAGGACATGAGCACGAACCAGAAAAACAACAACAATGCAATATAAAGTGACAGAGAAGAAGAGAGAGCAGAGCTGACAACGTAACACAACATGACACAACTACCCGTGGTAGCGTTACTGTGCAGCAGTGTGTAGTGTAACACTACATGACACAACACAAGCTCCTCTGTTACAGAGTGTGGTAGAGCTCAGCGTCACACACAGGCAAACAAAGAACCTATGAAATAATGTCAGTGCATCACAATGCAACACAACATAACTCTGAGAGCAGTGGCGTCCAGACCTGGAGCTCACATCCAGCCCACCGCTGAAGAATGGAAGCATTGTTCACATCAGCAGAGCGACGGGGAAAGACAAAATATTTTCCACGAAATGCGCCTCTTACGTAAGCTGTCCCCACTTTTTTATTTTTTCATCATCTTCATGTTCTCCCTCTTGTTTTCTCTCTTCCTCACTGAAAACGAGGTCAGCATTAATTGAAATTCAGACACCTATTAATTAGTGAGAGGATTTCTCTCTCTCTCTTTCTCTCTCTCTCTCACACTGTTTCATAACGGTCTCCTGTTGGATGTCTTTTGTTTCTGCAGTCCCGTACCTTCCCTCTCTTCCTCTGCCCTCCCTGGGTCCCTCACATTTGGGGCCCGTCTCGTTGATTGCCACGTTCATTGGGCTCCTGGATCAAGCTGTTTGGGTTGACGTCTGCACACGCAGCTTTGAACAGCCGCTCTCTTCGGGGAGTTTCGCGAGTCGTTCTCCTCAGAGACGGAGTTGGCTCCAGATTAATCCACATCGAGTCTAAATCATGCACAGCCTCGGTTTCTCAAGCTGTGATCTTCTGATTATTTATTAGACAGCCAGTCGGCTTGTTGTCAGGCAATTTGTTAATTAAAGTAGCTCGGGTGGACCGAGTGTGTGGTGGACCGATGATTAAAGACAAGTGACAGAAAATATTGATGGTTTGTTGTGATGGCTCTGCTGCTTGAGCAGAGGTGGTGTTGTTGTGGGTGGGGGGTCTTACCATGTCCTGGTCTTACATCAGATTCAGATAAGGGATTCTCTGAACTGGAAACGTGGCTGTAATTGGTCGTCTCTCTGAGCTGCATCAGTGTCCTTGTCTTTGTTTTGGTGCCTCTCTCTCCTCTGTCTCGTCTCCATGCTGTGTTCTTTCTGTACTCTGTCTCCTTTTGCTTCATCTCTTTCCACTTAATGACGACTTTCTTCTGCTTTCTAACTGCTCTAAGGGAGGGCCGAGCTCTGAAATGAGCATGAGATTGTTGAGGTCAGGATTAGGCTTGAGCAACATCCAGAGTTTTGTAAAAGGCAGATATCTCAGCCCGAATCTTTCTGTGCTGCTTCACCGCTTTTTAATGTTAGTGTTACTTGTTTGAAGAAGGTCTTTTTGGGTTCCAGTGTTTCTTGTCGGTCTGATGCGGCGCCTCTGTCCGGTCCCTTCCCACAATCTCCCACATTATAAGAGCTAGATTCGCAGGAATAAGTGAGGTCATGCACAAATCCCACAATCCCACAATCCCACGATCCCACACTGAAATCCAAGCAAAGAGCCGATAAACGATTTCTGTTTGTTTCATGTGGGAAACGTGATCCTCGTCATCGCTGCACACAGATCTGATGTTTTCATATCTTCACTGGAAGAGATGCGCGTCATCGTTTATTCGCAGTCTGTTTTCTCTGCACTTAGTCACGTTTTTTATTCATACATCAACTTTTCCACTTCAGCCAAGAATCTTTTCTTTTTTTTTTTTCTTTTTTTTTTTGCAAAATTTCAACTTTAATGTTTTTTTCTTTAGTTCTGGGTTTAGTTTTTTAGGTTTTGTAGTTCAGGAGGCGGCAGGATGGCAGTGACAGTGTTGAGTTTTGTTACTAACACATGTTGGGGAAAACATGTCGCACCGACGCACACGTGCAACACACGGCTCGTTCTGTCACTTTGTGCGGCTGTTGAATGTGTTTGCGTGTTGATGCTCCTGTTCAGCACAAAGGAACAGTGTATGAAATTACCGTCTGCTAGTAATCATCTAAGTGAGCACAGAAACGCTTTATTTAATTGTCTGTTTCCTGATCTTTTCTGAGAAAATGAACAGATTTAATTTCCACAAAAAATTCCTGGAAAGTACTAATATCATTTTTTTTTTAAATGAGAGGCTTTGAAAATGGAGACACAGGGCATAGATTTCCTTCTGCTAATTTATTTTAGCTTCTAAAAAAAAAACAGCTTATAATGAAGTTACATTAAAAAATATACAAGTGTAGTTATAAGCTGCTGTTAATTACCGGGTGATTTTTCCGGGAAAACACTTCCCTGTTCTTTGTGTAAGAGCAGAATCTTTACTAAGGTGACGTCTTCACGTCTGACGACTGAACCAAAACGTCAAAATATTCAATTAACAATGAAATAAAAGAAAGAACAGCAGAAGGTCCTCACATCAGAGAAGCTCGATCCAGAAGATGTTTGAACAAAATAACTCAAATGATTCATTGATTATCAAAACAAGTTGCAAATTAATTTTCTGTTGCTCAACTAATGGACTGTAATTGCATTTTGTTGCCTTAATTGCTTCACATCAGCAGCTTATAACTAGTATCAATGGTCTTTTTGTTGAAATTGTCCAAGAACCAACTACTATACATCATTAGGATATAATGTGGAAATCATTAGTGAACCGAGAGGAACCAGCAGTTATTGGTTTTTTTTTTTGCACAAAAACAAGAGAAAAGCAAAGAGCCTGGCAACTTGAGGCTGCTCAGCCTGCTGTGCAGGACTGTCTGCACTTAGTCCTAAATATCTCATGATTGTTTGTTGTGTGTGATGTTGCCCTGTGGAAAAAACATCCCTGTCGCTTTTCTTTTTTTCTGGTTTATTGCCTCGTGTTTACATAGACTACGTGTTCTGAAATTGTGTCCCGCGGCCTGATGTAGTTGAGAAACATGTCATCATTTCTTTCTTTTCCTCCCTTTTTTCTCATTTTTATCTGGTGCAAGAAAAGTTGTAATAAAAGCTTTTGAAGCTTCGGGTTCCCTCAAAAGCTTTTGTCGATATTTTTTTTCCATTGGTTCCAATTCTGAGTTGAGCTGAAGGAGCACCTGCCTCGGCCGTGATAAAGAAACCTTTGATGGTATTGACTGGATATATGGTCACTAATGGATGCGAACACTCAATATCATTCTGCCCCGTACAATAGCCGGCTTCATAAAAATACACTTTGTGCGACTGGAAGTTCTGTCCTCTGATGTGTGTGTGTAGCTGGACCTGTGAGCTGCAGAGCCTGAAGGAAGTCCATGAGAGAGGGAGAGAGCCTCTTATCCTAATGGAGTCAAAGTCTCTAGAGGAAGCTGAAGAAGGGGGGGGGGGCGGCAGATGGCGGTAAGAAAGGAAGCAAGACTGACAAAGCTTGAAGGAAAAAGAGCAGTGATCACTTGAATTGGTGTGTGTGTGTGTGTGTGTGTGAGAGAGAGAGAGAGGAAGAGGGAGATGAGCGGGAAAAAAAAAAAACTGCAACACCTGGGGAGGAGAGAGTGAGAGAGAGAGACAGGAAACGAGCCGGAGAGTAATGGCGGTGGCGAGCCATCAGATAGTGAAGGTTGGAGGTTAATAACTCGCCGTGGTGAACGGCGGAGGGGAGAGTCTCAGAGGAGCAGGGAGGGAGGTTATGATGAGTGACGCTCGAGATGTAATCCAGTAAGAGGAGAAGGGTGTGAGTGTGTGTGTGTGTGTGTGTGTGTGTGTGTGTGTGTGTGTGTGTGTGAGTCTGCATGCTGTCAGAAAGCAACAACACATCTGGCTCCCAGGTTGCTTCAGATCACGATGCAGTACACACACGAAACTTTTTGTGTGTGTTTACACACCTTGACAGAAAATATTCTACTATGACAGAAGAATTCCTCAGTAGATATATTTCGAATCGCGATATTCAACATTATCATATCGGCCCGAGCCCGGCCCGAACATAACCGAAACAACGGTACAACACCAGAACAATAAGATCGGATAAAAAGCTGTTAATGCGTTGCTGTGATTGGCAGTCGGAGACAACGTCTTCCTTCTCTTAATTTGGAGGAGCAAACAGTTGAAGCTGTGCTTTGTGCTTCTAATGCTGAAAACAGAAGTGAGAGTTTATGAGAGTGTGTATCGCAAAGAGAGGGGAAAAACAGAGCCAGAGAACGAGAGGGTGCGTTATCTCGTAGATGTGAAGCTCTTTGAAGGTCCTCTGTTCTGTTTCACAGCGCCACTTCATATCACAGAGAACCACCGTCTTACTGTATCTCTTCTGTTTGGCACACATCAGCAACTTTCAGATTTTTGAAGCACAGTTTCTCGTAGCCTGATTCTCGGGGCTCTCTGTGAAATGGGAGTCTTGTTATGTAGCTCGCGGCTCGCGGCTCAGAACTGCAGCGAGAAGGGCATTTCTTCCTGCAGAGGATGAGGGCGTAGCGTGTCAAATTATGCCCGAGCCCCCTCTGTCTGCTCTATAAGACAAACAAGTCAGTGTTTTCCGTGTTTTCAACAATATTATAGCGCTGAAGTGATGTTTTGTTCGTGCATTATAGCATATTGAGGCGTGTGCAAGAGCAATTTCCATTTCAGGGATTGTGTGTTTGTTGTCACTGCAGGGGTAAAGAGGGATTTTTGCCCAGACCGTTTGTGTTTTCTCTTCTGCTTCAGCGCCGCCTTTTTGTGGGGAATGCAATACGGTTTTCCTACCCTATTTTTGTGTGCAATCCCTCTTTTGTTTTCCTAAATAACTGCATAAAAAAAAAAGACATATTCACATTTGGACGTGCAAGCTGATGTCATCTTTTATGTTTTTTTGAGATGCTTTATTTTATGGTACGTTCACATACTCTCGTGTTGTAGGAGAAAATCGTTGCTCAATTTTGTTGTTGGGCTTCAAAACAAGATGTTAAGTGACGCTGCTGCTCTCAGTGTCCTCCATGTACTGGCTACGCTACAGCTGGGTTACTTAAACGGCCAAAACGCTTTCAAGAAAAAAACGTATCCCGGTGCAGTGAATCCTTGCAGAAATGGTACGAGCGGCGTGAGCCATCACAACAGTCGTTGACCGGAGTGGATTTACATTTCTGTTTAAAGGAATCACACACTCTTCCCTCTTGCCTTATCTCTGTAAGCAAACATCAAATAGGACTCCAGTTTACTTGACGTTTCTTGATTCCCTGCTGCTTGGCCTATAAAGTCAGCCGTGCTCTCCCGTCATCCGCGTAATCGAGTTGAACACGAGCACGGCTTTCTCATATCTAATGTAGGACCAGGCAGCCACTCAGATGCTCACACAGCCATGGGATCTGGGTCAAACAGCACTGGGCGATAACACAGAAGGGGACAGCTCGCAGTTTTTTGTTTTTGCCTTTTGAAGTTAATGCAAGTCACTGAGCCCCCCCCCCCCCCCCCCCCCC
>NW_019525380.1:104105-104487 GCF_002814215.2 Seriola lalandi dorsalis | reverse complement strand
TAGACGAACTGATTAGATTTTGGCCAAAGGTCAAGGTCAGATTGACCTCTCAAAACCCCTTTTAGCCATAACTTAAGACTTCACAGAGCAATTGTGACAAAATTTCACAGAAATGGTTCATATTTTCTATGTTTCTGGGTAAACAGGGATGTAACCTGAAACTAGTCTGAGTGGTGGAGGCGGTAATTCTATTCTTTTTGTTTGTTTGTTTGTTTAGACAACATACTTAACTGTTTCAAATCTATGACATTACACAGTGTGTTATTTTTCTATTTTCTGAGTTCTTTCCCTCGCACTTCCCGACTATCCACAGTTCTGGTACGCCAAGAACGTCCAGAAATGTATACCAATTATGTGTCTGCATGTTTTTTTTTTTTGTTTT
>NW_019525380.1:82118-104033 GCF_002814215.2 Seriola lalandi dorsalis | reverse complement strand
CTTTATAATGTCTGTTCAAGTCAATCTTTTTTACCTCCCTTTGGTCTGTTTTTATTTCTCCGTATCTACCTCGATTTCATTTCCACGGACTGAAATATTAATTTAGTTTTTTAGTAGAGACGGCTGACACAAAGCTGCGCTCACAAACTATTACATGAATATGAACCAACATGAAGGTTGAAAATCATGAACACATTTTCACATTTTGGAATATGATTAAACCTAGAAAGCGCTTCTGCAAGTTAGGCTTGGTGGTGATATCCAAAATTTAAAGGTTCCATATTGTATAAAGGTAGATTTCAATGTCTTTATGTGATTATAAATCAGGTCTAGCTTCTATATTAATACTGTCAAAGTATCAAAGCCTCAGTCCACAGAGAAATGCACACAGCCTGTATTCAGAAACTGAGCCTTAAAACCAGCCGTCAGAACTTCTGGAACTTTGTGATGTCACAACAAAGCAGTCACCAAGCCCCGCCCACCTGGACCCACCTTCCAAACCTTGCAGGAGAGGCTCAGATCCTCTGTTCTGATTGGCTCACATTGTTGCTGTTGCTAGAGCTCCAGAGAGAGGCCTCAGAGAGGAGAAGTAAAACTACATCGAGATGGTTTTTGGTTCTTAAAACCACAAATAATCTTCTTACGGATCCTGTGCGGACTGGATTTCGGATTTCGCGGCGGGCGATTGGACGAGGATCATTCAAGAAACACGTCATCTATATATTGTGCCGAGAGCAACGCACTTAAGGTGACGCACACGGAAACAAGAGGCAGCAACGTTTGAAGCTTCCATTGATTGGTTGATTGACTTCACCTCAGTGGAAGTTTGTCTTCGGCTTCTCCCAGTAAAAATACACAAACGCAGCGGATGTTCCCTGATGCAGTTCCAAAAGTATTTGATTTCAAAAAGTTATTGAAAAAAAAAACATATTTTTACAGCTGTTTCAGTGTTTTTGCTGAAATTATTTTTTGCAGAAAATTACAAATTTACAAAAAACATCAGGAAGCTCCAGATGAAAGTCTCAATCTCACGTCACGTAGTTCGGGTGTCGTTAAGTCACAGCTTTAGGCTCTTAAAGTTTATTATTTAATCAGAGTTTAACCTTTTCTAAAACTGCATATCTGTTTCAATCTGTCATCAGATTCAGATTCAAATGTTGCTAAAATCTTCATTGATCCATAGATTGATCTATAGATTCACGTGCTACATTTTTCCAATCGCTATATTTCTACCCTGTTTTTCTTCAGTCATGTGTTTGTGTGTTTTTCTGACCTCGCAGCTTCACAAACTTCCCCCAGTTGTGTGAACATTATCAAGACAGTGAATGGAGCGGAGGACGCTGCTCTGTTGTTTTCGGACGGCCTTGGGACCGGCCTCCTTTTTTACAGGTTCACATTTTGTTCAGATTTTGTCCTTTAAGGGGAAGATGAATGCAGCTGGAAGATATTCACTCTTAACTACAAGCAGCACTGAGCTGCTGGGTTTCTTTCAGCTGCACGATGTCAGGAAAAATATACAAATAAATGCATTGTTTTATCACAATGGTGTCAAACCCTGGGAAGGATTGTCTGGAGTACTGATGCAGCGATAAATTTACATACAGGTTTTCCTTTATAAAAAATAAAGCAAATTGCAGTGTGCCTTTTAATAAAATGCCTGAATCAAATCTGCACCTCTTCGTTGTACTATGTCATTACGTTAAAGCATCCCGGCTTTTATTTACCAAGCGTCTGGGAATGGTTGTTTTCAATCAGATCAAGCTGTGTGTGTGTGTGTGTGTGTACGTGCCTATGCATTCAATTGTGAGTGTGTGTGTGTCTGTGATGTGTCTGACCTATGGTTGACACACAACCTCTGTGGATGCCATCTATCATGCTTGTTCCAATCTCAGGAGTTTGGAGTGACACAGACAAGTGTGTGCGTGTGTGTATGTGCGCGCGCGTGTGTGTGTGTATACACATGCATGTGACCGTCGGTGTGTGTGTGTGACACTAGTGAGAAGCAGGTCAGCGTAGTGCACTGACACGAGCCTCTGCAGAGCTGAGATGAGAAACGGCCATTGATTCAGTTTTTTAATTAAAGGTCCTCTGGAGTGCAGCCATGTTCATTTGGATAACGGACTGAGCAACGTGTGTGTGTGTGTGTTTGTGTGTCTTTGTATACGTGTGCACATTTTAGCACAGAGATCTATTCTCCAGAGAGATCCGGTGCAGTGATGGTGATGTAAGAACAAAACTGAGGAGTTAATATTGAGCATTAGGTTATATTAGTGAGTTACCCTCCAAAGTTTCTTCTTCACAGACTGTTTCCATTGAACTGCTGCAGGGAAAGTCGTCATCACAATACATCCTCATTTGAATGGATGACGGAATGAATAGTAAATAGAAATATTGTAGCTTGTAACATGACACTGGTAGTATGTCTGTCAGTGATTCAAAGTGTTTTTCTTCCCTTCACCTTCAGTTTAGGCAACTAAAACTTCTTGGTCGTGGTCGTGGTTGAAATAAACCTACTCTGGCTTTATCAGTGGGGGAAAGGACTCGAACTGTGATCTGTATATTAATGTCACATGACTTTGCTTCCAAGAAAGTAAAGGAATAATTTGTAGGCTACAAACGGCGACCCTAAACATAGCTTGTTTTAAGCCTTTTAAATTACCCATGATGTTGTTTTGTTGCACACACACACACACACACACACACACACACACACACGCAGAGAATGCAAGAGGCATTTAATAGTACTAAATTAAAGTCGGTGTAAGGACCTGCCAGAGTGGATGAGTAGCTATTACTTATACACGCTATTAGATGGAGAACTGTTTTAGATTCAGAGATTAATCTTCACTGTTCCTCTCTCTCTCTCTCACACACACACACACACACACACACACACACACACACACACACACACACTACTGCTTTGGTGAAAGCATTTGACACAGCTAAAAACTCTTGTGTGGTGACAAACAGAACCAAACACACACTGTGAGGAGCTATAAAGTGACCGCAGTGCAATACATGCTCACGTCAGAGTGTGTGTGTGTGTGTGTGTGTGTGTGTGTGTGTGTGTGCGTGTGCGTGTGCGTGTGCGTGTGTGTGTGTGTGTGTGTGTGAAGAGTGGGGGAAGCGACACACATTACTATGATCACTGATGCGTCAGTGGAATTCATGCATTTCTATAAACACACGGTCGCGCACATTTCAAACTTTTTTTTTTGTATGCAGGGATGCGTCACTGAAGTTCATGGACAGACACACACACACACACACACACACACACACACACACACACACACAGAGCTCCACTGTGTCCTGATGCCTCCACCGCTGTCACAAGGCCGAGCTTTGTGTGTTTCTCTCTGTACTTCTCTGTCTTGTGTTGCTTCCCTCCCTCCACTTTCCTTGGTCTGTCAGTCGGTCTCTGTCTCCCTCTGTCTATCTGAGTCCTCGACTCAATCTCCATTTATCTCGTTTTCTTTCTCCTGCACTTCTCTCAGGGACAGACTGAAACAAAAATTGAAGCATCAATTCAATTTTTCTTTTCCCTTAAATTCCACCTTTCACATTTACCATTTACCTACATTTACAACTGGTACGGTTGTGTTTATGCAGTCGCAGCAATTACAGAAAGATCACAGTCGGGTTTAATACATAAAAACGCCTGCGGTGCACAAGAGTCGACGTGTTTATTAGCATTTATCTGAAAGCACAATCCGTCCCAAACCTTAGCTTAAGAATTTTGTTGCCTAAACCTTAACCCTACGAGGGAGTTGGGGTGCAAACGTCAGACTCTTCTATCAAACTCCTGTGTGCCTCCAATGTTTGGTCGCACACTATCCATAAGCAAAATGTGCCATGTGCAAAGAGAGGTCTGTAAGGAAATGGTTTCCGACTCCAGACCTCAACCCCCATCCAACATCTTTGGGGTTGACGCTGTGACTGTGAGCCAGACCGTATCGTCCGGCATTATTGTGGGTGTAAATGTGTGGGTGTCCACATACTTCTGGCCATGCAGTTGTCATGTTAGGATAAAAAAAAAAAAATAGGTTAATGCATGTTTATCCTCCTCTATACGTATTTATAGTAATGATTAAGAAAGAAAATACTCAATGAAAGTGACATTAATTCATTTTTGGTGTATTTTTTCCTTGTTTTGTTTCTTGTCCCTCTACATGCGTTTCCTATTACACAACTGAAAGTTTTTATATTCCTGTGATTTCCAGGCTCAGACCACTGAGAACTGTTGCTGAGTCACTGTAAATTTGACAAGTTGATCTTGCTGATTGCTCACTTCAGCTTGAGTGGCATTACACATGCTGAGTCGTCATTTCACCCCAAGTGTCAACTACAGTCGAGTTTTTTGAAATTGAGAAGCAGAGTTTCTGCAGCCAAGTAGCAGAGAACAACTTCAGGTTTCTCTAGTTGCTTGCAGATGGGGCTTACAACTATATTTGATAATATCAAATATTTCCCACCATGTGCAATATTTTTCAGAATATATTGTATATAATATGTGTTGATCCATAAAAAGATATATTTGTGGTTTTAAGAAGCAAAAACCATCTCAGTGTAGTTTTACATCTCCTCTCTCAGGCTTCTCTCTGGAGCTCTAGCAACAACAGGTCGGTGAGCCAATCAGAAGAGAGGAGGCTCTGAGCCTCTCTTCTGATTGGCTGACTGTTTTCTGAGTGATCCAATAAAAATATAGCAGATTTCAGGTAAAAACACTCAGAGAAACAGGTGGGCGGGGCTTAGTGAATGCTTTGTTGTGACATCACAAAGATCAGGAAGTCCTGACGGCTGGTTTTAAGGCTCAGTTTCTGAATACAGGCTGTGTGCAATTTATTTGTAGACTGAGGCTTTGATACTTTCACAGTATTAATATCGAAACCTCGAAATCTACCTTTATACAATATGGAACCTTTAAATTTTGGATATCTCCCACATGAGATATACATGCAGATTTGCTTAAGCGTGAATCTTTATGCAAAATGTGAAAATGTGTTCTTGATGTCCAACCTTCATGTTAGTTCATATTCATATAATAGTTTGTGAGCGCAGCTATGTATCAGCTGTCTCTACTAAAAAACAAAATGAATATTTCAGTCAGGGGAAATCGAGGTAGATATGTAGAAATACAAAAACAGACCAAAGGGAGGTAAAAAAGATTTACTTGAACAGACAGAAAAGGTGTGTGTCTGCAAGATGAAGGGAAATGAGAGGTTCAGTCACAGACAGCCGAAGTGAGGGAGGAAACAAGAGGGATGAAAACAGATAAACTGAACAGCAGGGGTATGGAAAGCAAAAGCTTCTGAGAAAATGACAGTGAATATGATGGAGAGAGAGAGAGACAGAGAGAGCCATACTTTGAAAGGCAGAGATAGGAAAGGACGATAAAAGGGTCGGTAAGCTTTTAGAAATTTGTTAAAAGAGAAAATGCATTCCCAGTGAAATCTAACAGACACTTAAGGGATAAATTAAGAGAAAGGGGGAGCGATAAAAATGAAAAGTAAAGAGGAAGATGGAGGGAGGAGGACCGGTAGCTTGAGGGAGTTGGCACATGGACAGGAGGTGCTTCATCTCTCCTTCTCTTTTTAATCTGCTAATGCACTCCCTGGATCCTGCAAAGACGATGGGAGGGGGGAAAGAAAGGGGGGAGGGGGGGTAAAAAAGGAGGGGAAAGAGAAGGATGATTTGCTAATGAGAGTTAAACATCAGCCGTCATAAAGAAAGGAAAGGAATGAAGGGTGGCTGATGGGTGGATGGATAGATGGGTGAACTAATGACATTAAGGGGTTAATGGATGGATAGATGGATGGATCTGGGTCAGCCCTTCCCACAAATAAAGGTGTAGCGAGGATTATTTGGAAAGGCTCGGTCTCTAGATGGATTTAATGGTGCTATGTGCAGCATTTTAACATCAATAAATCATTACCACATACATTTGGAGACATTAGTGTAATTGCTATGAATAAACAAGGCCATTTCTGAGAAGGCTGGCAACATACGCTTTATTTTATACTGTGTGCCAGTGGAGCAGAGGTGTCGGTCGCCAGCCTGATATGGCGACACTGTCCAGAAGTCTTCATTCTTTAGTTATTGTTGAAATACTCTACATTCATTCTTCTTTCACCCACTTTTAATTTACTTCATACACACTGTCTAAATGTGGTGATACAGTTTATAGATTCCAGACGTGCTGTTTTACATTAGCAAGCCTTTATTAGGACTACTGCTGTGTTTGTAATAGTAATAATTTGTAAGTTTTGCTAATGCTAATTAGCCAACATCAGTACTAGTAACAAGTGTTTACTTACCAGTCTTGCTTCAGTCATTGTTGCGTTGAAATACAAGAGGTTATAGTGTGTCCTCTGAGCAGCGCTACTTCTTAGGGCCGACTGGACGCTCCAGTGACTCGGTATCGGAAAGTGTCTAGGCGGTCCGGCCGAACAGGGGCTAGGGGCTGGTTAGCATGCTAACTTCACTAGAAGAGAAGAAGTGATAGAAAACAAAACAAGAGGGTTGTTTTCCAGCTCTGGAGACAGCTCTTGGTGAGTAAAAAAAAAAAAGAAATTATATTTGATGCCGAATTCAGTTTCCTCTAGACGGATAAGTAAACAGCTGTTAATGCTAACGTTCGCTATGTAGCTAAAGCAAAACTTACAAATGGCTTCATTAAAGCTGAATTAATTTAAGTGGTAAATGTCTGTATTTCAGTTTAAAAATGAACACCTGTCATGTCTGGATTGATTCACAGCACAGAAGTTACGTTTAGCTTAATCCAGTTTTACTTTACTTGCTATTAAAGTGCATCATTTTAAATCCATGTTAGGTTTCTGTACAAAATGTAATCCGTTACTGGTTGTCGTGATAATTGATCTTCACAAAAGACGTGCAGAAAGAAATTTATAGGAATCACGGTTTTAATGTTAACACTACCTTCAGTAGCATGTTTTATAAAGAAGATTTCCATGGAAGGATGAAATAATTAGCATGAAGTGGACAGAGTAATGGTACCGGGAAAGGTTGGATGATGTGGTGAATGAGTAAGTAGGAGGGCGGAGGAGCGATAGATGGATGGATGGATGGACAGCTGATGGATGGACGGGGAGAATTAGAGCCGCTCATAAATAGCTGACCGACAGACTGACCGCTGCATGCACTTCCTAGAACAGATCAATACTAACCTGCCTCGAGCTGTGGACAGTGGAAACCCTTTGTGTGTGTGTGTGTGTGTGTGTGTGTGTGTGTGTGTGTGTGTGTGTGTGTGTTGTTATGCCTCTGAGTGTATGATGTCATTTTAAACAGGGCGTACACGGCGGCCTGGAGCCGAACAGCTCCTGTTCGTAAGATTAAATCCTTTCTGTCCTTAGTTTCTCTCACTTTCTCTTTTTAGTTTATTCATCTTCATCCTCCTCCCTCTGCCCCTTTCTGTCTATCTGTCATTCTCTCTCCGTTTCTCCCTCCCTTTCCTGTTCCTCCTTTCTCCCTGTCAAACATGCTCCCTGCGTCTCACTGTTATTCTCAATAAACTCGTCGTTCTATTATTAGATCAGAACGAATGTTCGTGTTGGGAAATTGATTATGCTGACCTAGATTTAACACATTCTTGTAAACTTAAGGTGTGAGAGTGTACACACACACACACACACAAACAAACACACACACAGTGGTCTGCCACAGATACAATCACACACATCTGTATGAAGCACTTGTGAAATTGGCTCCTTTATGACTGAAGCAGCAACGATGCTCACAGACACGTGTAAAGCACAATGTAAAGCTCTTCCTTTCTGTCGATTCATACAACCATATAGCCTACAGAAATAATTTCACTTTTTTATAACTTGTGCTTTTATTAAATCATTATATGATATCAAAGCGAGTTGTTTTTCTACATCAAACAGTGTCATCACAATAACTAACATATTAGTTAGTGACCTTGGCATCTAGTGTATTTCTTTTTTTTTTTTTCTCAAAGCCAAAACTAAGTGTTTTCTGTTGAATTCATTCCAAAAGAGAAAAAAATCCACACGTCCTCCAGTTTAAATGGCCACACAGGTCATCTGTCTCCATCTCTAAAATATCTCTTCAGTTGCACTGTGGGTAATGTAGGCATCAGGTTTTGACCAATACAGGGCAATGTGACTGGGATGCCCAAACCTATCTCAAGGTTCAAAGCACAGCTAATGAAAATAATATGGCAGCAAACAACACTGAAAGAGGATTACACTGTTGAATGTAAGAAAAAGTCACGTGTTCTCAAGGTTGCTAGGCGACGGGAGCTGTGCTTTGCGGCGCAACAGTAAGGGTTGGCACAGCTGGTCATGCGAAGTGAAAAATCCACCGCAGGCCAGACCGTGTCATTGCGGTTCAGCCTTCGCGGTCTGCGACGACTATGAAGGAACTGCAGCTTTAGTAGATGGCGTCCTCTGAAGGATGCGGCCCCTGAGTTGGGACACAGCTACAGGAGCGCTACGCCCTGCGGATTAGTCATTTTAAAGTCCTTGTAGATGCATAATTTCGTTTAGGCGTGGTTCAGATATGCAGAACATTTTTGCATGTATGACATTCTACTTCAACCCATAATCACCCCAGAGATCCTGCACACGAGAGAGAGGTTACATGTTAACGTCTGTTTCTTTGCTAAATGTGTTAGCCATGGAGGGAGCACAGTGAGCACTTCTGTATCGTAGGTTCACTGATGTGTATCAAGTACAAATGACTGATTCTTGTTTTGCTCGTCGAACATCTAGCTCGTAAACTCTATGGTGCCAACACTGTGACGGGGTTCATTGCAAACCTGGCTGCAGACAAATAAAGAACACTCTGTAAGTTCTGTGTCCTGTACTCTTAATGACGGTGCCAGACGTAGTTACTAAATGCCAGTGCGAAGCCTCTATATGTTTCAGCTCCTCAACCACCTCCAATTTCCAGCTATAAAATCCATTTCCAGCCCCGAAACCAGCAGGAACCCAGTGCTCCATTAGATTTGATGGGGTGGGGAATGTGGTTTGGGATTGAATGAGCTTAGTACATGTGCAATTTAGATTCTGTGTGTGTGTGTGTGTGTGTGCGTGTGTGTGTGTGTGTGTGTGTACACGCAGGGTAATGTTTGTGTCTAAAACATGGCAACTGTGGCTTTGGCAACTTTAACTGTATGGTTTTAAAAAAAAAAAGCAGACTTTCTGTGTGTGTGTGTGTGTGTGTGTGTGTGTGTGTGTGTTATTTTCTTTGGTTCTGTCTCCATCTCAGTGTCTGCATCTGTGTCTGGCTCAGTCTCTTCATCCCGCTCTCTACAACTGTGGGGAAAAGTGTTGCTCAAGCAGAATCACTGAGAACTGTAGCAGCATTGTTCTAAACAAGAGCAAAGATCAAGAAACATTCATGACATAGCGTAATAATGATGGTGCTTCTTCACTTTTTTCCTTCTTTTTTTTTTTTTTTTTACTGCTTGATCATTCTGCACTTGTGTGTATGTGCATGTTTTCTCTCTCTCTCTCTTTCTCTCTCTCTCCTGCTCCTCCTCCTCCTTATGCTACCATCTGAGTTACTGAAATATTTAACAAGGCCTGCGCTATTTTGGGAACGCCTGCCATTCGCTCTGTAGCTTAGAATCGCAATGTAATGGCTCTGGACTTGAGGACTGACTTGCTGTGCACGCACACACGCATGTGCGCGCACACACACACACACACACACACACACACACACACGAAGAAGCACAGTCAGGGACAAACAGTTCTGTGTTGACGGTGTCCGTCTCTTGGTTAGATTGAGTTTCGGTCGGAGTCACGGTACGTCAGGTCACTGTGTGGTTAGTATCGATTTAATTTTTTTCAGTGCTCATGATGAGAATGTATTTACGCTCAGGTCTGTAACAACCCGACAGTTTCCTTCCAAACGAATGTGTGTAAATGTGCATTTTTCACATGCACTGTCGCATGCTTTGCACCAGCGATGGAAACAAAGAATGCTGGTTAGAGGTTTTCAGATTTCTGTCAATAATATTTTCATTTATGTCATGGACACCTCAAACGACTTCATTTCTATCTCGTCCTTCCCCCACCCCCCTTCGCAACTTCCCCTTTTTTTTTAATAAGTATGCAATGTGTCTGTGGAGCTATAAATATGTTATGTCAGTATCTTCCTTATTTTTTTAAATAATGTTCTGTTTTCACTCAGTTTCCATCCAAAGCATTAACAGTGTCCCGACCCTCTGATACGACCCACAGGAGTGTTTCCTGAAGTACTTCCCCTACGGCTGCAGATGAACCAGACCTTGGTTGTCATGGTTACAATAGAAAAACACACTGACATCAGTATAACGGACCTTCCATCACCGTGGTTGTAATAGTAACTGGTCACGGCTTGGTTAGGTTTAGGAAAAGATCATGGTTTTATTTAGACTCAGTTTAGGCTTCTTCTGGAGGTGGGGTTGTATTATTATTGGATTAATTCAGGTGGATGCTTACAATATGTTATTCAGCATATTTTGTTAGAACCTAAACTGATATGTATGAGTATAAATGGCTAATTAGAAAACATTTTAATGCAGAGACTGAAGCAGATCAGACAGTTTCTAACAACTTCTGCTATCGGATACTTTTATAACATGAGATAGCAGCTTTGTGTTACACAGCAACTGTAACTAAACTAACTGTAACTTAAACATGTCTTTTTATATTTGATTTCATTTCATTTTACAACATGCAAGGTTTCAAAGTAACTTAGAAACTCTCTGGCTGTCATTTCATCCGAGCGTCAGGGCTGCGTCGATGTAGCCGCCACCTCCCTCTTGACAGTTAATCAATGATCAGCTGTGAGCAGCGATCTGTAATAACATCTCCTTTTTGCCTAATGTCAGTCACTTTTATGAGTACTGATCACAAACTTCAGTATCAGTTTGAAGAAGCTTTTGAAGACTGACAACACATCACCGTGTCTCACTGTTCGAGAAAATGAGCCCGGTGCTCCGGGATGAATCAAAACAGTATTTGAGAAGAAAAACATGTCTTGTCATTTTCTTCTTCTTCTTTTTTTTTTATTGCCAGTATGTTGCCGTCAGTGGGATGTTTGACAAACAGAATAAGAAGGAAGAAAACATATTTAAAGGGCATTACGCTCCACTATTCTGATGGACAAATTACTCGACACGCGTCTGATACCTCAAACTGGGTGAAATAATGCTGCAAGAAATGTGCAAATATTATCTAATCCTGGGCTGATGTGAGCTGAGAGAAAATGTAGAGCAGGATCACAACCAATGAGTCACAGCGCTGACTGAGGAGAATGACTCATCAGCTCTGCTAATGCCACATCCAACATATTATGTCATGAAAATAAAACAAATGAGTGGATATTCAGTTTAAAAGTTTATTAGCATATGTATTGTGAAATAGTTTGATGAATCCACAGCCTCCTCGTTAGTAAGTTAAATGCAGACATAAGATGAATGATATGACATAATGATGAATATGAAGCACGGATGTAAATAGGATTTACAGTCTCAAGATACAGTCAGTCATCTTCTACAGCTTTGTGAATAATGCTTTGAATTTTTTTTAAGGGAGGGAAGGGAGGTGAGATTATATTAACACTGTTGGGTTATTTGTGCTTGGAGTCAATAGATGAAAATAGTTTTGATTACAGGCAATAATTCTGTGGATCCATTTGCTCCTTAATGTCGTCATTTCATTTTATTCCCATATAGTAAAAAAGTGGATTCCCATGTCTTCTGTGATTAGGAAGTGTACTGTGAAAGTATCAACACACAGCCTGTATTCAGAAACTGAGCCTTAAAACCAGCCGTCAGGACTTCCGGAACTTTGTGATGTCACAACAAAGCAGTCACCAAGCCCCGCCCACCTGGACCCACCATCCAAACCTTTACAGGATTTGGTTTCTCTGAAATCTGCTGTATTTTTATTGGATCACTCAGAAAAACAGTCTGACAGTCACCAACCTGTTGTTACTGGAGCTCCAGAGAGAAGCCTGAGAGAGGAGATGTAAAACTACACTGAGATGGTTTCTGGTTATTAAAAACACAAATATATATTCTAATGGATCAACACTTCAAACTAAATATTTCAAAAGTGTAAAATATGGGACCTTTAAATCAGGCTTGTTGTATTCCCCACCATATGCAATTATTTTTCATAATATTAAAAAAAAGATATATTCATTAATTTATTCATTATTTATTTTATTTATTTATTTTCCAGTTTCAGTTTTGCACAGTTTTTGCACGTTTGGCAGCAATGCTTATACCTGAAACATAAAATACAAATTATGATCATGTATTTTCTTTATATAATAACTAAATCATAAAATAGAGCAATACAACAATATATTTATACAATTTTAAAAAATCCCCTCACATGCCAAACCATTGATAATATCGTATATACCGATATTTGGGCTGGAATATATGGATATTGCCCAAGCCTAGTTTTCTCATTACTGGCTGAAAAAAAAGAAAAAAAAGAATCTCTTCATCCTCACCGCTACATCGCGCTGCTGTCACAAAATGAACTCCTTCACCATCCACCGTGTATCATCATGTGCTGGTGTTTGGATTCTGAGTGTTTCTTTACACGTGTTCATGTTCATCGCGGCTCTGCCAGCGGCTCCGTGAGCTCAGGCTCAGTCTGTGTCAAGCTTACTCACATTTGTTCCAAAGCAACAGCAGAGTCACGTCAGCAATGATGCTGTTCCAGTAAATGGGTAAAACCTTGACGTGAGTGTCCGCACTGAACTTGGTCATAGAAAAGAAATGATAATGCCACTTAAAACAAGATGCATCAAGGATGAGGTCAGGGTGGAGGAGCCCACTTTAATAAGAAAATGTCATGCATGCATTTCTGGGACAAATGCTAATTATATGAAATTCATGTGTGTCTTTAATGGTGCTGCAGGATTATAAAACCTCCCCAATGAGTATTGAGCGGCAAGTATTAAAGAAGCGTCTCTTAACACAATGGCTGCGACTGTTGCGGTTGACCCCAGTGATTCAGAGGGCCACAGATGATCTGTTCAGTAAATCACCGCGCGCTGAGCCAAGCCTTCCTCTCTCTGAAATTTTATGCCTCTGCGCTGGCAGCAGCGCCGGCCGGGGCCGGAGACATTATGTCTTCGGGTTCGTCCGTACGTTCTTCTGTACATTCGTCCCATTCCCAGTAAAACCTTGAGGAAATGTCTTCAAATTTGGCACAAACATTCATTTGGACTCAGAAATGAACTGATTAGAATTTGGATTGTCAAAGTTCAAGGTCACAAAACACATTTTTGCCCATAACCCATAAATTCATACATTAATTATGACACAATTTAAAAGATCAACTTCGCTGTGACATCATAATGTCCTGCAAAAACACCTCTGGCCATTATTCAACGCTGTAACACAGGAAGGAGAGATTGTGAACTTGGCGGGTTGGTGGAGGCAGAGAACCGTGAGGAGGTAATTCTAGTAATTTTCTATTCCAAACTGCAATTTGTTTTTTCTCTGAGAGGCTTTTTGAGTGTGTGTGTGTGTGTGTGTGTGTGTGGGAATACAAATGTATTCAGTAATGTGTGCACGCATCTCTGAGTATACAGTGGCTGATGCAGCTGTCAATCACACTGACAGACAGAGAGACAGCAGCTCAGGTCGTGTCTTTGTATCTCAGATTAAAGTTCAGAGCACGGTGAGACTCTGCTTCACTCTCCTTTCATCCCTCTCTTCCTGTTCTTTGTGTTTTTTTTATTTTATTTTTTATAATCCTCCTTCTCGCTGTCTCTCAGTTGCATTCCTCTTATGTCTCATTCTCATCATCACGATTTGCATTACACACAAACACCTCATCCTGGCTGGTATTAGGCTCACAGCCCAGGCAGGTAGGTGGGAGTGGGGACCTGGCCTGCTTTGATTACTGCTTACTTATAATAACAAGGATTTTGAAATGCTCATGAATGAGATTGGAAAAGACAGACATAACCCGATGTGGCTCAGCGTGTGTGTGTGTTTGTTTTGATCTTAGATTTATGTCATGAGAAGATGAGACAACGTCTGTGTGTGTTTTTTTTGTGTGTCATATGTGAGAAAGGGAATGATGTTTACTTAAAATAAAATAAAAAACCTGGCAGCTTACCATGTTTGTTTCTGTGCATCAGCCTTTGCATTTGCACGTTTGATTGTTTCAGAATGAGAAGCTGGACTGGGCTCGTTCACACAGGTAGAGCAGAAGATGCTGTGCAGTAGAAAAGGGGGGGGGGCTCTCGAGATCGAGGCCGATTTGTTGTGCCTTGAACAGAAAAGTGATTTCGACTTGATGGCCTTTGAATGTTGTTCGCGTCTTTGTTCAATACAAATCCACGGTGCTGAGCTGTGACGGGGAAAAGCAGTTGGTCAGGGACAGTTTGCGTGTCCTGCTGCCTGCAGACACAAAACCTGGAACAAAAAAAGAGCAGCATTTCTATGATAGTTTCCGTTTCCTGCAGGCTGTTTGCATTTAGGGACTGAGAGTCAGCACATATGCTGCCTCTCTACTGAGTTAGCATTTCCAAGCTGCTTTCTCTCTTATTTCATCTCTTGTTTAGCTTTTCTTGTCTTCTGTCTTCTTTCTCTATGAACTCTTTTCCTGCTCACTCAAGCTTGATGCAGATCTGTGTCAGTAAATTTGAGAAATTCTGTCCTTCCACTTACCTCCCCCTCTTGCTTTTTGGCTGGACCACAACAGTGAGGCCAGTCCAATAGACTGACTGACTGACTGACTGACTGTATGATGAAGTTACACCATTGGTCTGCCTGTTGAGTGTTGGAGCTTCCCAATTGGTTTTTGCTTTTTCAAAATGATTTGGTGCAAACAAACAGTGTTGACAACTTTCCGCCTTTGTTGCTGGATTAACCGACTTTAGTGACTCGCAGGTCTAGCAACAACATCGACAAACCTTACCAACTTTCGTTATTTCACGTTTTTCCATTACTTGGTCTTAAGTTAGCAATTTCAAATTGCGCATTAAGCAGGTTAATGGAAACTACTATATTGCTCTATTGCCCTGCAGGCTTCCCCTCCCTAGACTCACCTCTCTATGCTGACTGACGCTGATGTTGTCAGACGACGTCGTGGCTATAAAATCAGGAGTGTAGCCGCAGCAGAGCAGCAGCTCGGACATGGTTCGGAAGTTAATGTTTAGTCTTTTATGAGCTGCGTTTCAATCACTGTTTCATACTTTCATACCACTGTTGTCTGACAGCATCGACAGGAAAACCGTATAAATGAGAACATCTTTATTGTGACTTCAGCTGTATATGTGAGCGCAGAGAGGAGAAGAGAAGCAAAGAGATAAAGGGCTGAAACCAGCTGACACTCGGCAGAATGCAAAGTACCTACGATGTGCTCCAGCCATATACTTGGTTTTGATGCCGTCTTGTTTCCTCTCGTCTCTCTGCTTCAGTGGCACGAGCAGAGAGATGCAGAACTTTTACCAAACACAGTCACTCGCACAAACACACAAATGTATTACAGGACAAGAGGCTCGTTTTGTGAGATTTTGTGAGAATCGGACGTTATGTGCACGTCATGGAGTCAGCGCTGCTCAGAGCAATTTGCCCCTTGGTTGATTTCATTCCCAACTTACATAATTGCACATCTATGCAAAAATAATGAACCGTAACTAACAGAATTGATAGGACACAAGACGACAAATCAATGTAGGAGGTGCTGCTCTAAATCACTACAGACAGACAGAATGAGTTGCAACAATGCAGCTTGGTTATCGACGATCTGAGTCCTCGATGTCTGAAATGTGCAAATCATAGGGGCTTTGATATTTCACAACTCAAGTTTCTTCCTCTTTGTATTTTCCTTTTCTTCAGGTTTTCTGTTGAGGTCAAAAGATTACCTGAATGTTTTTGCAAATATAAAAAGATTAAGGAGATGAAAAGATTTGATAAGAGATTTGTCAGACTCAGCAAATCAGGAGTTTTACCAACTTGGAAATGAATCTAAAGCATCAGAGGGGATTTGGAGCTGAGAAATGTGCGATTCAAACAGCTGCACTTCAATTATCTTCTGCAACAATGATTGTATGGAGAAGTTTTTACTGAAATTAAGCCAATAAACCATCTTAAGGATCTTATGTAGCAATTAAGCATTAACACTGCCAGTTGAGACAGGGTGTTTGGACAAAAAGCATGCAGCATTTATGAGCATTGAGTAGGTTTGGGTGGTATCCAAAACGTATCTCGATGGAGTCCAGCCCAAAAAAAACCATAATATTATAGCATCATGTGCAGGAGTCCAGGCTGTGTGGCGGTATATGTAAAGATCTTTGTCGAGAGGTCGGCGGAAACGATGTCGGGTAAAGCGAGCTGAATATCGTGTTTGTCAGGGATTTTGACGTCTGGGCAAAAAACAAAGGAGTGAAGTTTGGAAATAAAGGAGTGAGCTCGCACAGCAAGGCGCACATTTCCATAACACTGGACAGAAACAAGGCTGAGCAAATTCCCAGAAGCACTAAGCTCTGTGTGTGTGTGTGTGTGTGTGTGTGTGTGTGTGTGTGTGTGTGTGTGTGTCACAGCTAGAGAAACAGAGATGGTGCATTCCTGCAGATATGCATAATTTTTGAATTTGAAAGTACATGTAAGTGTGTATGTATGCATGTCTGCCTTTTTAATTTGTATAGTACTGGTCTGTTTGAGTACATTATATGTGTTCATGTATATGGATGTGTGTGTGTGTGTGTGTGTGTGTTAGTGTATGTACGAGTGTGTGTATCACAGATCTATAACCTGAACTGAGAGCACCTTCCCGTTAAAAGGTATTGATCCGGCCATTCTTCTCTCCTCCCTAAGTCCCATCTCCCTCTCTCTCCCTCTCTCTCCCCCTCTCTCTCTCTGGGGTGGTCTCGGGTTCTCTGAATCATTACTGTATGGAGACACAAGGATGGAGGGGGGAGGGAGACGAGGATCATATGACCCACCAGAGGGGACGGAGTGATGGAGGAAGGACACGGAGACCTGATAACCGGGTCGTGTAACAGAGGGAATGGGAATGAAGAGCTGGAAGGATAAAAGCAGAGATGGTTTCAAGAGGGAGGAGACTGGAAGGATGGATGGATGGAGATGAAGTAAAGAGGAAATCTGTCGGGCAAAAAGTTAAGAGACGATTATAAGAGGGTGAGAAGTGAGAGGAGGATGTGCGGTACGTATAGAGGAAGAGGCGAGTGGTGAGGTGGATGATGGGAATTGACAGGATGTGGGTGCCGGTGGGAGTAATGCTACACTTCATATCGACTGGGGGTCGGGAGGATTCCTGCAGTGTTGTCCTTCAGCCAGACGTGAGGTCAGAGACATGATCAAACACATATTCTTCATTGTTCTTGATTTCACCTCAAATACGACGTTCTCAAACTTATTAAAGGACCTGTTCACATTTTTCCTGCTGGTCTCACTGGATATTTAAAGGTCCCATATAGTCTAAAGGTCTGTGTCCATGTGTCGTGTGATTATAGATCAGCTCTAGCTTCTATACTAATACTGTGAAAGTATCAAAGCCTCAGTCCACAGAGAAACACACACAGCCTGTATTCAGAAACTGAGCCTTAAAACCAGCCGTCAGGACTTCTGCAACTTTGTGATGTCACAACAAAGCATACCACCTCATATTTAAGTCGGTCCAACCAAAGAAATCTCTGGTCTAACTTTTCACTGTTGCTATTCCTTATTTGTAGCATCTCAAGCAACTCAAGCAACCAGCTGCAGAGTAGGCGATCTACTTCCTGTTCACACCGGCATGCACACGCCCCGTGTACGTGAATGGTCATGTGATATGCGTTTTCAGGCATGTTAGTGTGAGCTAAAACGTTTGTTCGTTTTAAAAACACTGTAATAAAATGAAAATGTAGCCGTAGACATATAAAGTTAGCATTTTCCAAAGTTACATTCTTGTAATTACACGATGCCCTTGTTCTATTTCTGTCTCTGTGCTGCCGCTCATCACAGAAACACTGTGGATTTTGTCCCCAGTTATTATTTTCCCTATTAATTAATCTACTGATTGTTTTCTCCATTAATCATCTGGAATGCAAAAACGTCAGCAAGTCATGCCAAAGTGTCAATCACAAGTGAGAAACAGAGTCCAAGTGAAAGCGTACAAACATGGACCCAGTCACGGTACGTACAAAATACAACGGTGACTTCTTAAGATATTATTAATATGTTTTTCTTTTTTCTAACCAACTGAAGATCACATAAACTGGCTGGAAAATATTCATATTTGAGAGGAACCAATGAATGTCAACCATTTTTTAATTCTAAAAGAAATGGAAAAAGACAGAGAAGCGGTGACTTCATGGTCTGTGTGAACAGGAGGAATGATTACAGCAAGTAAAAACTATTTCAGTGTACAAAATGGGGACCTGGCCTGTTTTTAAGACTGTCAGAAACACACACCCACACACACACAAACACTTAGACGTGCACACAAAGACGCGGTGAAGCAGGATGTGACTTCAACCAGCAACAATGGATGGATATGCAGTAGCAGTTGTCTAATTGAAGGACATGTTTTAAGCGCTCATTAAACTGTATTACTCAACTCAGTCGTTACGTTGTCATCAACACCTCACCTCTGTCTGAATTATTAGATGTGACATGTAATTTTCTAGTGTGTGTGTGTGTGTGTGTGTGTGTGTGTGTGTGTGTGTGTGTCTGCTTCCGACTCCCCTGCTTCTGATCATAAAATTTAATCTCTGCCGAGGGGAACAGTCGAGCTCGTGCTCTTCACATCCTCCTCGCTGTCACTCTGCTGTGCAGACGATGCCGACACAGAACGTACACTTCTCGGAGAACGTTTATTTTAAATGATTCCCAGCTTCAGAGTTTCACTGTAATGATTCTTAACAAACTGCCATTAAAAACAACAATATTAGCTATTGTTTAACATGTTTTATGTGAGTTTTGTTTGATGTGTGCCAGTGTAACACTAAATGCTGCACTGAATATTCAAAAATCTTCATAAAACTTATCAAAATATGTCACTTTTAACCCGTTAAAGCTGGTTGGCAGGTTGCAGCCGGTGTCTGTTGTTTACATCCGGGTAACTGCTGCACTCTGCTTCGATATCGCTCCCTTTTTGGTGCTGGCTAAAAATAATTTCCCATAATGCATTTTGCTTCCCTGATATGAATTTCAGCACAGTTCATTTCATCAGTCACATGCCTTTTAAAAAAGAAACGACACAATCATGTTCCACGCGAATATGTCACATCCAGTTCTAATGAGTTAAACATCGCTGTCTCATGAACATGACGTTTCTATGCAACCAGACAGCCATGGCGAATATGTTTTTATTCGGAAACGTAACTGCACCGGATTACATTTTCTGTCTGCACATTGAGGATGTGTTATTTGGCAAGTCACAAATATGTTGAGATATATATATATGAATATATAATCATCATCATATATAGTAAAATGTTCACAGATGATGCTGGTTGAGATTTTCTTGCGGTTTCACGTTGGGTTGAGTGTGATGGTCAACAACAGCTGAATCCTTAAATATTTGATTTGAGGACTGACAGTTAATATGTCGCACTTTTCTAGATTTATCGACCACTCAATGGAAGCCACGTTCACACGGGGCTTTTCCCTGCACAAACGGCGCTTTCCTACCACACACACACACAGTGGCACAGCGATGCGACACACTGATGATACACTGGGGGCAATTTGGGGGTTCAGTATTTCGCCCAGGGACACATTGAATTGTGGGCTGGAGGAGCCGGGATTCAAACCACGACCTTAGCGGTGGCTGGCGTCATCTGCCCACGTCCAAGAGGCTCCTGTGTGCACCAACAAACATCCACACAGCCAGCGTGATATAATCAGAACCGTAGCTGCTGCTCTGATCCATTGTTTCACTATATCGGTCTATATCCGACACAAAATGGAGAATGAAACTTCTTCTTACAAAAGAAAACGTTTTCGAGTCTGATGTGGAAATCTCCACAGTGATGGATCAGTTTTACCTGGCAGATTAGTAGTCCCTGAAGGTATCTGTGATGCTGTTAAGTGCTGGGATTTAAAGGTAGAAACTGAAAAGAGAAAAGACAGCCAACCCGCCCGGGAATCGCTGAACTCTCCTTGACACCTCGAGGTAAATGTTGGTGAAAATTCATGCGTGGCGTCGAGAATCTGTCTCCGCGATCTCGTTCACCAGTTCCCCTCCAAAAGAAAGCAACCGTCCTCGAGCGAGAGCGAGCGAGTTTAATTTCATGCTCGGAAAATAAGTTTTTCATAACAAGCTTGGCATGTATAAATAGAGCTATCCTGTGATCTTGGAGGGTTCGTGTACGTATTTTGTTGTTGTGTGGACTACAGGCTGACTGGTCATGTGCTTCACAGAGCAAACCACTGCGTTCCTCTTTGATCAGATCTGAAGACACGAGGACTCGACTCGGAGTCGTTAGTGAGAGATGAGGAGAGAAAAGAGGACATGGAGAGATTATAGATTTAAAAGCGCTGTCTGGTTTTTTAAGATGCTGACAGAGGAAGTAAAAGAAGGGAAGAATGAGTAAGACGCAGTCAGACAGAGGAAGGAAAAAAAAGAAGTGGCGGAGGGAGGAAAGAGAGGAAGAAAAGAAGGACAGGGTGTGTGACGTGTCCGCTGCTGTTTAAAAATAAAAACCCTCCAGTCTCACTTGGTTGAAGTGGCCACTAAAAGCTTACACAGCCCGAGCACAAAACTCAGAGCAGATGAAACAGCCATGAATACAATAAGAGGAAGAAGGTGACCTGATGATTTATTCACATTATACAACCCGCATTGGATACACACACACACACACACACACACGTATGTGCTGTGCAGTGTGTGTGCATATATAGATTATACAAAGATAAATACTTGATGATAACCACAGAGGCAAGAAGCTGCTCTGATAACATCGGCTGCTCCCGTTGTGCAGATGCTAACCTGAATTTCCAGAAAAATTGACAGAAGGAAATGTGATTCAGAGGATTTCCATCCTCTGCTGTTGTTTGAATATTAGGAGCCGTGCACTTTAAGATAAACAGCTGGTGGATGTGCAGGAGAAGAAGAAGAAGAGTTCATGAAAAGACAACAGATGATGGAAAGCTGACATTTCTGTTTGTTTCATGTACGAATGTGAGGAAGGTTCCCGTCTCCTCATCATCGCTATACGGAGGCAACTGGAGAGTCCCGGGCCTCCAGCTGTCAGTCAGAGCTGATGAAGCCTTTCAGATGAGAGCTGAAACTTCTTCATCCGGTTGCCTTCGTGTAGCTCTTTGCTCTTACGTCCACACTACTACCGTTCTACTCCGCCTAAAACAGAGGCTTTTGGAAACGCCGCTGGAAAGGTTTTAGCGACGTCGTTGTCGTCTGGATGGACAGGAAACTCACTGATTGGGTCTTATCAGCCTCAACTACCAGTGGTGAACACAACATGAATAATGGATTTACAAGTGTTACCGACCTTGTTGTCTTGTTCACTTAAATCCAGCATTTTAACGCGGCGGTTGCCTTAACTGTTCCTCGTTAGTAGCATTTTGTGCAACTAATCAATCGCAGAGTCGACGATCTGCTTCCTGTTTACGCCAATTTGCACGTGCCCAATGTACGTGAATGGTCAATGTATGTGTGAGATTTCAGGTGTGTTAGTCATAGAGATACCATGAGCTGGATGACTGAGAATCAAACAAACATTCAAATTTTCCGGTTGTGAAAGTAAAAACAAATCGGCTAAGATGTTGCCGAGGGGAACCGAAGAATCTTTTATTGGTATAGGTGGTATAGAAATATTGATTTGTGAAACTTTAAGTATTGTTGCATTTAATTCAGCAAAATGAGCCGCATTTCAGCCACTGAACCAGGTGCAAAATCGTACCTTTTGAAGAGAGAGTTGACGGCA
>NW_019525380.1:74999-82098 GCF_002814215.2 Seriola lalandi dorsalis | reverse complement strand
TCCGGTTGCCTTCGTGTAGCTCTTTGCTCTTACGTCCACACTACTACCGTTCTACTCCGCCTAAAACAGAGGCTTTTGGAAACGCCGCTGGAAAGGTTTTAGCGACGTCGTTGTCGTCTGGATGGACAGGAAACTCACTGATTGGGTCTTATCAGCCTCAACTACCAGTGGTGAACACAACATGAATAATGGATTTACAAGTGTTACCGACCTAAACAAAAAAAACAGCTTTCATGTTGCAACTAATGCATGTTGCATCCAACTCATCGCTGCGAGTGGCAGAGAGATTGCACCAGAGAGAACCGACAACATGAAAAGTGTATTAACAGAAAAATGAAGTCACTCCATATTTTTTTTCCTCTTTTGATGCCGTCGTGATTTGACGTGACTCTCTTCATTACTTTAATCTGGAAGTTCACTCTAATCAGTTTATTTATATGCATGTGAACGAACGGGAGAACAAAGCAAAACGGAGGAAATAAGATGGCAAATTGGATGAGGGATGGGTTTGATAAAAGAGAGTGGAAGAAGGGATGAGGAAAGGAGAGGTATAAAGAAAGTTATGAAGAAATCGTTTGTGCTTTCCGTAATGAAAACGGTATTTGTTTACCTCCTTCGTGATTACCGACTGAAGGCACTAGCTAGTTCACCTTTTATTTAGCATGACATCATCGAGACGGAGAGACAAAAAGAGAGAACGAAAGGAGAGAGAGGGAGGGAGGGACGAGGCTTTCAGAGCTATTGATCTGAGCAAAGACAATCTGCTGTTTCCTTCTGGTGGGTAAAACATGGCCGCTGACCTCAGAATAACATCATTAGCTTTGATGAGAAACAAAGAGAAAATGACCAAGACAACGATCCGTTATTAACGAGGCAGAAGCCGAGTGGATAATTGGGGATTTCTTTTTTGTTGTTGTTGTTGTGATAGGAATCGAGACGCCACTCAAAATAATGCACTGCTGCCGGCGTGTCAGATCGTTAGAGGGGGAAACGACAGGGGGTTTGACTCTGGACTTAAAGTCAAGTCTGAGCCGGATGAGATCGATGGTTGGGATTCGTCCCAAACCGCATCGGCTCGCCAGCGACTGAAACAAGGTCATGATAAATTAAAAGTACAAAAGACACCTGCAACTAGAGTCTTTTATTTTTTTAGATTGATGGCGTTTTAAATGCCACTTTAACGTCAGGCAGGATTGTTGTGTTAATTGTTGTCAGACGTGTTTTATTTACAGCCGATGATGTGTCAGTAAAATGAGAGTGAGAGAGAGTCTGAACAGATCTGCAGTCAGTGTCCTCTCTGAGGTTGACTGACTGATGGAGCCACCGCTCTGCCCTCGGGAGCCAAACGTGTGAGTGTGAGTGTGTGTGTGAGTGTGTGTGAGAGAGAGAGAGAGAGAGAGAGAGAGAGAGAGAGAGAGAGAGAGAGAGAGAGGCTTCACATCACACACTTGGTGTCACGTTAAACACTACACTTGTGGGGACCCTCACTGATATAAAACACTCCAGCTCCTGGTTCTAATCTTAACTAATCCAGCCCTTTTAACCTGAAGATCAAATCTTAACCTTTAACCTTTTGTTGGCCTCTTAAAGACCGCAGCGCCTCAAAATCCATCCTTATAATTGGTCTTAATGACTTCCCCTAATTTTATGAGAATTGCTTCTAAACTTGATTTTTCCACAGCAGGAGATGATGCAGTACTGCATTACCCAGAGATGGCAGCTGTAAAATCTGGTTAAATGCAACAGATTTTCATTATGTTTTGTATCTGCGCTTGGTGCTCACAGTAATATTTTTTTACACAGCGTTATATAAACAGTCTATTTGGATTTCTGTTATTGGAGTTTTATTACTTTTCATAACAGTTCTAACAGGGAGTTTAAACCCTCTGTGATCCAGCTGAAGTGATGCCAAACATGAGGAACGTCACTGAGTCTGTAGGAAAACATACGGTGCATTCATTCGTCTGTTAATGACTTTTTGGGAAACGAAGCAACATATACATTTGTATTTTGTCCCTTCATCAACTTTGTTAGTCAGGTTTTGGAAGAGGAGGCCACTTTAATACATTTGGATTATTGGATTTTAAAAAGGTTTATCTTGTAATTCTTAATATAGTTATTATTAACCAGCAAGTAAAGCCAACTGTCAACAAAACACAAAGGTTAACCAGCACTTTGAAAAAAGTGAGGGAAGGCCAATATGTCGTCGCTCTCTGCTGCTCAGATCGGTCCTCACAAAGATAGAAGTACAAACACACACACACACACACACACACACACACACACACACACTGTCTCTCTTAAATCTGCCCGAGGGAAGACTGCCTCTCTGCCCATCCCTGTATCCTGCACACACACACACACACACACACACACACACACACACACACATGCATGCACGCTGCTTGCCAGGGAGGCAAACGCTATAAACTTTACCGCAGCAGCTGTCTCGATGTTGCACACACTCACAGACACGCATGCAAAAATCCCATGCATTTCATCATCGACCCTCTTCAGCCCTTATTGATTCTTATGGGGCCGACTGTGGGTGTTACAGCACGTGTATTTGAATCAGACAGTTGCATTTAAGCACCTCTGTGTATTTTAGCATTCCATCTGTGATTTGCTGCCCCCCCCCCCCCCCCCCCCCCCCCAGCCCTCTTCTCTAAGCCGTAGCTGACTGGGTTTTAATGTTCCTGCTGTAGTCGGTTGATATCACGAACTCTGCAGTCAGACGGCCAAGACACACAAAGCCTGTCCACCGGACAGTAAGAGTGGAGTTGCAGCCTGTGGTTATTGAACCAACAATTAGCCGGGAGGATTAGCCGGGATTTAGGTGGAGTCAGGCACTGCCAAGATGGCGACATAGAGACCATTGGCAAAACTTTATTTTTTCTGAAATACCTGAGCATTTTAATCTGAGTTTGACTGTCGGTTCATCTCAGTTTTATTTGACATTTTGATATCCATACGAAGATATATATGTGGTTTATAGAACCCACAACCATGTCAGTGTAGTTTTACATCTCCTCTCTCAGGCTTCTCTCTGGAGCTCTAGTAACAACAGGTCAGTGAGCCAATCAGAAGAGAGGAGGCTCTGAGCCTCTCTTCTGATTGGCTGAGTGTTTTCTGAATGATGGAATAAAAATATAGCAGATTTCAGGTAGAAACACTCATAGAAACCAAATCCTGCAAGGTTTGGATGGTGGGTCCAGAGTGGTGACTGGTTCGTTGTGACATCACAAAGTTCCAGAAGTCCTGACGGCTGGTTTTAAGGCTCAGTTTCTGAATACAGGCTGTGTGCATTTCTCTGTGGACTGAGGCTTTGATACTTTCACAGTATTAATATAGAAGCTAGACCTGATCTATAATCACACTACACATGGACATCTCACTTTTATACACTATTGGACCTTCGATGAGTCGGGTATTCTCCATCAGAAGTGCTGCAGATAACACAGACATTTACTGGCTGAGCACAGGCCCTCTGGTCTGAGCTGGTGTCCTTGTTTGGATGTGTCGAAGTGGCTCCACTTGTTATACAAGTGCTCTTTAACAATGGGCCTCATCATTTCAAGGCTTTCACTGTGATTGAGTATTTATTAACAATAAAATCTTCCCGTTTAGTGTTTAAGCCTCCTGTGAGTCTTCATCAGCCTGCCCTTGTAAATATTCAGGACACTATCCATGGGCATTATTCTTATCAGACTCAGCTGAAAGCTCATTTAGTGTGTGCACGTATCTAACTGACACCTTATTATTTCTCTCGTTATGCAGGAGTAGCATTGTTAATTTGTTTGCCGGGAGCCCAATATGTTTTCTGAGTCAGCACTTGTGGGTGTTGTTGGTGTCAGCAGCACAAATCTTCCTTTCATTTAAGCAGATTACTGAGATTGTTCTTTTTTTCCGCTTCGTTAACCTTGAAAGTGCCATGTAAATGTAGTTGTTGTTGTTATTATTATTTCCTGAGAAAAAGACCAAGAGGGAGTTGAAACATTGCCCAAATATCCGCTTAAGTGAAATTTGCTTGTTCTTCAGACGTGGGTATTCTTTTGTTTAGTTTTGACCTTGAATAAGAAGTAATGATTTAGTCTCTTTGATATTCGGATGGTATCCATTCACGATTTGGTCTAATATTTAATTTATAGCCATTTATAATGCACAGACGACCACTGCATTCATCCTGTGGAAAGTATTTCTGAATATCAGCCATCTAAAACACCATAACCGCTCCATGACAACAGTAACCTCTGTGACCTGAAATGTATTTTCTTTATTTGTTTTTCTGCTCCGAAGCTGTTTTTCAGCTCAGTGTGATTTTCAGGGGTAAAAACAGGAGAAATCTTCCGTCTGTACTGGGAACAGTTTCATCCGAAAGAGCAGAGTTACAGAGAAAGTGGTTTCCCCTGTTTGCAGAAGCTCCTGATATTCAGCTGTTTGCCGGGTCTGATATAAACCATCGAAGACCACATCACCAAAAAGGTGATCGAAGGTTATTTTATTTAATAATGCTGGAGTCACTATAAGTGGATATTAAACTGCAAGATCATGATATAACACATTTTACTGATATGTTCAGTATCAATGTATTTGTGGCTTGTCGAAGGCGTAAATGAACAACTCGATACTCGTGTGGGAAACTCTTCTTTTTGTCAGTAGCTGCATAAGACAGAGTTTTGAAAAACTATGAAATAACGATGATTAGAAACAAATGTCTTATCTTTCTCTCTCTCTCTCTCTCTCTCTCTCTCTCTCTCTCTCTCTCTCTCTCTCTCTCAGTCCAACAGTTGCTCAACAAAGTCAACAGGCACTTAACCCCGTCCGATTTCAACCAGCCAATAAACACGACGACCTGACGTCAGTAAGAAATCAAAAAAAAAAGTTTTTGGTATCAGTTCTTAAATTCAGGTGCCATATCAAAATATTTGAAATGAAACACAGGGTGTAGGTGCAGGATATTAGACGGTGCCCTACATCATCATCATCATTATTATTTTCAGTATGAAATAATGATACCTTAGAGTAGGACATGAAGAAATGAGCGGATAGATGTGAGGAAGCTCTGACAATAGAGTTTTAGATGATGGTCGTCTCTACTAGACAAAGAGGAGTGAAGTCTGTTGTCGTTCCCGTCAGCGGGGAGATTCTGACACCTTTAATTAATTGCATTCATCCCAGTTTTTCCACAATGTACACAGCTCACTGGATGGATTCTTTTTTTTTTCTCAATTCAATAAGCTTTACTGGCGTGAACGTCAGGTGAACAACGTCGCCAAAGTGTTAGAGATAATACCGTTCAGTAATGATGAGAAAAAAAAACAATTCATTATGTAAACTAAAAATAAAGACAAAAAGAAACTAGAAAATGGCAAAGATTTCTCTCCCTCTCTTTTCCTGTGTCTCTCTCATTGTCTCTCTCCCATTTGTTCTCATATTACAGTAAAGTGAACATTGAGCTTTTCAGAACTCGCTACCTAATTAGACTCTCTCCATTCTCCTCTAATGGTGCCTCGCTCTTTGACTCCAAATTGTAGAAGTGCATTACCAGCAGGTGTGTGTGTGTGTGTGTGTGTGTGTGTGTGTGTGTGTGTGTGTGTGTGTGTGTGTGTGTGTCTGTCTGTAGGGTCAGGATCCTGACGTGTGTGAGATTGGTCAGAGACAGACAGAAGGGCCTGCAGTCCCTCAAGACCTCATTATAGCTCTGAAGGGAGACACACACACACACACACACACACACACACACACACGAACACACACGCACACACACGAACACACTTATACATCTGGAAAAGGGCAGAGGGCGCACATACATACACATGCCGAGGCACTTACACACTGACACACATGCACTCTGAGGTCCACTAACACAAGTCAAATGTCTGAAAAAGGGCATCAGAGAGAGCTTAGCTAGAGTTCATTCCCTGCCCAGGGTGAACACACACACACACACACACACACACACACACACAGTGCAGCGAGCGGTGGATCATGCACATAGCAGCCATAGAGAGAAGTCCTAAAATTCCTGTCTACTTTGTTAGTTCACCGCTGTCGTCTTTTAGTCTAGTCATCTCTCTCCCCCTGCAGTTGTCCCGTGTTAAACAGCTGAGTGTCCTCTCCAACATCAGACACGCGCCCCGCCTTAGGCTACTTGCACAGCTGACGCACACACACACACACACACACACACACACACACACACACACACACACGTCACACAGACATCGATTGCACTCGGGTAAATCTTCCCCGAGCACAAAGTGCGTTTTGGTTTTGTTCTGCGCTTCCTGGGGAACTGGAAAGTCATTTGTCTGTTTATTTCAAATATTAATGATAACGATAATAATAATAATAGGATTTTATTTGTATAGAATTTTTCAATATGAGTAGCAAAGTGCTCAAATATAAAACATCCACAATGGGTAAAGTTTTGATTGTCTGTTTGACCAAACTTCTTTCTGTAAACTCCTGCAGCTGCTTATTACAACCACTGCTCATCACTGTTACTGTGCCAGATTTAACACTGCAGGCTCATAATGTAATATATATATATTTGCATTATTACGTGTTGATGTTGTGGCGTCCTGAGTGAAGGGAACTGGAGACACGTTGGTATTTCTGTTATGTTGACGTGTGATTGGTGGGGCTTGATCATGGCTGGATCACACCTGTGGTCTGTTAGTTCCTACAACAACATTGTGATGAAATAACAGAAAGCTCCCCGTAGTTTTCCTGTGTGAGGGCCGTCTTTATTTATTCTACAGTGTATAGAAGTTAAATGAAGCTGTTTTCATACCATGAATTCTAAGAGTTACGTTTATTTCACCACAAAGAACTTTAAAGTCTGTTCTTCCTTATTTTATTTTTAATTTTTTAATGTTGGTTTTTTTTTGTTTGCTTATGTTAGCTTTTTTTTTCTAAATCAGTTTTATTGTATTTCACATATTGCACGTATTTAAATTCCTTGCGCTTCCAAACATTAGTTCCGTCTTCCATACCGGGAGTCAGAGCCCGGCTGCACTCACAAATTCACACCCTCACACACTCTTCATTCCCACAGTCATGCACTCCCGCAGTTACCACAGCGCCCCCCCACCCC
>NW_019525380.1:64571-74979 GCF_002814215.2 Seriola lalandi dorsalis | reverse complement strand
CCCACCCCCACTCGTACTCAGAACCTGCCTCTTTGGGCAAAATATACGGGTGTGATCTTGAAATGAACTTGAAATGTTTGATGTGCTGGAGATGCGCGAGGGTGTCAGAGGGGGCAGACGGCTTCTGAAGCAGACCTGTCGTTTGCTCCGCTCGAGGTAAATCAAAAGGAAGTTGAGGAGAGCGGCTAACAAGCTAGCACTCCCACCAGACTCACAGTACGCCTGTTGGTATTATAAAGTCAGGTCGCCATTACGGTTTCACCGCCGGCGAGCTGAGATGGCCAGATCCTCCGTATGCAATCCACATCTGGCTCTGATCTAGAAATACCTGTTTTAACATAGGAATGTGATGTAAAAGTATGAAAATAGGGTGTGTGTGTGTGTGTGTGTGTGTGTGTGTGTGTGTGTTGAGACAGCTGTGGCCCATTGGACTTAAAAAATAACTTATTACTACATTACCTAAAATAACCTGAAAGGCCTCTGAGTTTGAAGTTGTGTGAGGTCAGCAGTAATCGCTGTGCTGGGAGGGGTGGAGAGTGTGTTGTGGGGGGTGTAATAGACACACACACACACACACACACACACACACACACACACACGCTCACACAGTCCAATCAGGATAAAGGGAAATTTCACTCTATTGTTATCTTACGGTCTTATCTTATAATAGAAAACTTACACTCTATCATTTTTATTTATAAATGTCTCATGCTAATGTCGCCTCACTTTATCACATCTCTTCTCATATTTAAAGCTACTGTTCAGCAGAGCAGATCCCACAGGCTAATGACCACATACTGAACTGTTGTTGTTTTTTCACTTTGCACCATATTTGGTTAAATATTCCTCCAGACGTGTTTTAAAATCCTCTGCTGTGATTTAATATTTTGTTCAACGTGGTTTTCCCACATAAAAAGTGAAACTGGGTCTGAAGCTCATCTACACTTACTTCCTTATTGAGAAATACTCATCAGGCCTTGAGCCCCGCCCACCACCTGCTGGCTCCAGGTGGACAGGTGAAAGAGCAGAGAGTATGAAGATGGTGAGATGAGGAAACATCAGAGACTCAGCCACATGTTTGAGCCTCAGTCAGACCCAGACTCAGTCTATTGAGACCAGAACCAGAGACCAGCAGACAGATCAGAACGGTTAGCACAGTTAGCATCTTTTATATACGTCTTACCATATGAATGCTAACAAAGTTAAACCATTTATTTTCATCAGAGAAGATCCTCAAAACCCTCAAATCTGATCCAATTTCAACTGTAAATCTGAACATTTTGTTTAATGCTTCGTTTACACATGTATCTGCATATTGATCTTAATGAGACGTATTGAGTACAATAATAATATATTTTTTTTCCGTTAGATATAACACGACACAAATCGTATTTAACATATTTACAATACTTCATTTGTACTTGCTACTTAAGTGGTTTCCACATTAAATGGATTATACTGATGTCGTTAATCATCTGACCCCTCATGTTTCCTTTATCTTGCAGGACTTGTTCCAGTGATGTCGCCACGGCAACAAATCTGAGACATCAGGTAAGAAAAGTAAAAAGTTTAATACCTTGTGAATCTGTTTTTGCGAGTCGAGCCGCTCCGCCGCCTCTTTCTCTCAGGCCGCGTTAAAGTCTGTCAGTTTTTACTACGACTGTCTTTCTGGGTAATGAAGACAGTGATTGTTAGGTTGATGATGATGATGATGATGATGATGATGATGATGCATGTTAGGTTGGCCTAAGGAGAAGCCTGAACCAGGTGCCTGTGTCAATCACCTGTGGAGAAAAACCAGTTAAGAGCAGAAGTGGCGCAGTGGGAGCAAACCCCCACCTGCCAAATCCATTCACATTGACTTTCAAGATTTCCTGTTGTTTTCCTGGAAAAGTTTTATCTTTCTTTCATTAGAATCGTGGGTATTTTAAACCTCACAAGCCGCTCCAGATTAAATAACTCTAGCATTGTCCAAGTTGTGGAAAGTGAGATGAATCCATAATCACACATGATTAATGGCGCACCCCTGTGGAGAGCAGAGCTGGAAGGAGCTAACACGCGGCTATAACCCTTCATTACATTCAGACTTCACGTCTCCTCGCTCTGCGTGAAAAAATAAATATGAAAATGATATGCAGACATGTTTGATCACGTGATCCGAGGTGTGAGACATCATGAGTGCAGTACGTGAACAGTTGTTGTTGCAGAAGGTTTCTGGGTAAGGTCGCTGTCGTCTTTGCCGAGTAATGCTTTCATAAAGTTTGTGTGCAGATGTCATCAGTTGTTACTTGTCTCAAATACAAATCAGCTGATATTCTGTCTCCGTTTGGGTAAATCCCTCCATGTTTACTTGCCTGGAAGTGTTTAACTTTACTGCATCATGACTGCTCAGAAAAAAACTTCAACTTGAGTGAACCTCACTTCAGCTCAGCTCACAACGCCTGCAGTGAGGACGCAGCTCGCCCCATTAGTCCGTCTCTTCCTCATGACTTTAGTTTAGTGTTGCTGTAACTTTACAACCCGGAGAAACACCGAGCTCGAAGGAACCAGAGACGCACTTCACTTCACCGCTCTCTAATCTGTCGTCGTTCTCTGCCCAGTTCTTTTGCCAGTCATGTGTTCACACCTTTGTCAGTTTACTTTGAGAACAGGCGGTGGAATCTAACCCTCTGTGTGTGTGTGTGTGTGTGTGTGTGTGTGTGTGTGTGTGTGTGTGAGACCTTTGTCCTTGAGAGTGGGGACACTTTTGGAAAGTGAGGCCGGTCCTCGCTTCTCCACAGGCCTGTTGAGACTTGGTTTGAGGACAGACTTACTTCACTTCCTCTGGAAAAAAGGAAAATAACCGAAACTCGTTCCAACACATATTTTAACTGAGACACACGACTGTGTAATTTACCAACTCAAAGAAGTGTTGAGTTTCTTCTTTAACGTTATGATTTGGCGATTGTGAAGGGATACTATCAGTGATGGCCTTGACGAGTAAAACAGCATACATGCTTTAACCGGGTATCCGAACTCAGCTGGTCATGAGTCGTGTCATTAGTCTGGGACCAGCTATACACACACACACACACGCACACGCACACGCACACGCAGGAAAGCCTTTTATTTCAGCCGTAATGTCAGTGTGGAAAAAAGAGGGTAGGAACTGTGTGTGTGAGGGTTTACTGATGGTGTTAAACTGTGTTTCAGTTTGTGTGTGTGTTTTTTGTCTTCTGTCCTCCTGTATGTCTTTAAGAGTCTTTTTTCTTCCCCTCTCTCTGTCTCTCTTTATCCCTCAGTCATTCTGTCTTAGTCGTCTCTCTCTCTCTCTCTCTCTCTGTCCCGCTGCATCTTTCATTTCCATTTTTATCTCTCTTCCATCCTTGCCTTCCCTGTCCCTCTCTCTCCATCTTTCTTTTAAATCAGCTTTACTGTCTTCTGTCTGTCTCTCTCTCCCACTCTTTTTTTTTTTATTATTTATTTTTGATTCCTCTCTGCCTCTCCGCTCAGCTACCAATTAGTGTGTAAAATGCAAAACCTCAAACAGCCCCGCTTGTCTTCATATAAAGGAAAAAAAGGGAAAAAAAGGCGGAAGCAGAGAAATCAGATGGATTTGGGTCATCAGTGCACAGAGCTCAGTCAGCCACAGAAATTGTTGTATTTTTTCATCCTGGCTTTATTTTTAATGCCTAAACTCAATTTTGACACCACCCCATCAAAAATGTCTCTTATGCAGCTATTGTTGATCTGCTACAGATATATTTGAAGATATATTCTGATAAACTGATCTGAATGGGGTTGAATGGAGACACGTTATATTAGACTTGGAGTCATTACTTTGAGAAGTTGGACAGACAAAAATAAATAAATATAAGATCTGCTGTGCCCCACTTAAACTTTACACTTAAAGCTAAAGGGCGTATTGGGGGACCGGGATGGGATTAGCTTTTCAAAGGGCAGTACAGTGTGTGACTTCGAGCTCAGCATTTGATAAGCCATGCATTGTAAATGAGACTTTTTCTTTTTTTTTTTTTTAAAGGCTGCCGTTTCCCAGTCGCTGTGTTAAATATGTTCCTGGCATTTTATTCATCTGGTCCTTTGGCTCCACTGGTTTCATTTTGAGACATCACCTGGAGTGTCAGTGAGGAAGTGTTGGCGGGTGGGGGGGCGGTCGCAGGGTCAAGTGAAGGAGCAATGGTACAATATGAGCTCATTTCCTGCTGACATTGCCACTGTGTGACCTGTGCGACCTGCCGAGACTGTGCGGTTGCGTGTGTGTGTGTGTGTGTGTGTGTGTCTGTGTGTGTGTGTCTTTCCCCAGACTGTCTTCCTTTGCGCTCAGATCTTCTGTGTGTGTGTTTATGAATCATTGATGAAGTTGAGTTCTCCGTTATATTTTTATTGCATGTATCTAAATCCATATTATATTATATTTCATCTTGAGGGTATTACATTTTTAAATAATGTTTTTAGGCATGCTGCTGCTGCTTTGGTCCAAACTGAAATATATTCACCGGATGGATTGCTGTGGATTTTTGTAGAGATATTTGTGGTTCACAGAAGACGAATTCTCCTAACGATGATGATCCCCTTGACTCTAGCACCGCCATGATGTTGCACGTTTGCGGGTTTAGGATGCAATACTGTGACAACTACTGGATGGATTGTCATGAAATTGACTATAGATATTCAACCTGTAATGATGAATGGTAATCCCCTGACTTTTTGAGACTGTTGTCTTGCAACCAAGCGACAACTTGAAAAATGAAGCCAACACAGAAGTGCCAAAAACTGCAGTTCCTCAAATGGCCACTAGAGTCTGGCTCCAACAGCGAGTCAACCCCCATAGACTCCCATGTTAAAATGTCCAACTTTACAACAGAAATAAACATGTTTACAGCCTGGTACCAATAAATGATTTTGTTTTTTTTTTTAAGCTAATTTCCTCCTTCATGAACGTACGTTTTTATAATTGATCTGTTTGCATTTTATTAAGGCTTAAAGTTATGTATAATCGAGGGGGTGTTGCTTTGAGTGACAGGCGGATGAGCGTATGGGCTCCACATACGCCCCACCTCTTTGCCCATGTTTGGATTAGCAGGGAGTTAGGAGGAGTCAGGCACTGCCAAGGTGGCGACGGCGGAGTAGCCCACTCTGAGCTTCAAAACCGGTTGTCAGAAACTTGCGGGAGTTAAATGAAGTCTACGATTATGACCCTTTATTAGGTTTTGTTGTTAGGCGACCTCTCGTGGCTGTAGTAATGAAGACGGGCGCAAAGGAAGGAAGTCAGGTGGCCTGTTCAAGCATGTTTTTATTATTGTAACCAAGACGATGATAATCTTAAGGAAGTACTTATTTTTACATTTAATTTTGGATATTGCCCCAAACCTATTCAGGACAGACATTCTTGATTCTAAGACGATGTATTCTAATGACTTTTATGATCCTCTGACTTTTCACTATGTACCAACATAAGGTCGACATTTTCATTTTTAATTTAAATATAAATCCATCCATCAATCCGTCTGTCTTTTAATTTCTCCGCCGCTCCCTCTTCCTGTGCATCTCTTTGTGTCTCTGTCTGACTCAACTGTGCTGTTAAAGGAAACAGGAGAGGACAGCTTAAAAAAAGAAAGAAAAGTGGATGACTGTGTGTTAAGTCTACTGAACAGAGAGGAGCTGATGTGCAAGCAATTTGCCCGACAAGTAATCTCGCGCACCCCTATCTCTCTCCACACCTCGTTTCACTTGGGTTTCAAGCACTGAAAAGACACAGTGCAAGAGTTGAAGTCTGCTAAAACATGCAGTTAGAGCAAACTGCAAATGCTCCGGCGTCTGTCTCTGTGAGCAGAGCAAGACTTTAACGCTGCCAGGTCTTGGGGGGGCGGGGCGGGGGCGGGGTGGCGCCATTCCAGCTGAGAGCAACCGCGACGGCTTTTCTAGACTGACTTCAGTGTAGGTGCTGTTGAGCATGGTGCTACATCATCAGTTCATCAAGTGGAAACAGTCAGTCGCCACAGGAAGGGATGCTGAGAAAAATTAGTTCAAATTTTATCTCCTGTCCTGCCAGAGGTTGTGTTGGTTCTCCAAATCTGAAGCATGAGTCATCTCTTTTGAATGTTTCATGCTCGCCGGAAGGAATGTGCTGATGTGGGAGAGATTGTTATTAGCTCCCTGTTGAACTCTCATGTCTGCGCTGCCTGTGGTTAAAACTTAACTGGCCATCATTTGGGCCTGTGCAGCTTGGCCTCCACATGAAATCAGCGGTTTATAAAACTAAGCATAAAGAATTCTGCAACTCCGGAAAGTTGTTCTCCTCAGCCTCTGCTACAATCACCATGTGCACAGTTCGTGTTACAAAGCAATCTCCCAATAATGCGCACTTGCTCATGTAACTAGATGATGCTGCATTACGGTGCGCCATAAGCTGAACCACTTTCTACTGTTTTTTGCATTTTGTTTTCCCAGAAACCTTTGCATCAGCAACCTGCTCTCCTGAAATGAGTGAGAGGGCTGCATCATGCCGTGCTGTTGTTTTTCTCACCACTGCCCCGGGCAATAAACAGTGTAGTATTGCAGTTCCCTTTCGCAAATGTAACATATACACATATAAAATGAAAACATACTTATTATATATGAAACTTAACTTAACTTAACAATTTCATATATTGACATACAGTTCTCGCCCACACAAATCTGTATCTTTATGTATGTCTGCTTATACTGTCGATATATGTTGTGTAAATATATATCCATCCCAAAGACTGTCAATATATGTTGACATTATAAACACGAGGGTCCAACAGACACTTTCCCAGATGATAAGAAAAACAAATATAAGCACAAAGAATTTTTCTGTGTATGCTGTTTAATAAACCTGTATATATGCTCGCATCATGTTATATCATACTATTTTATAAGCGTATATCTTCATTTAACCAGAGGATGCACTGTTTGTATGTGAAAATAATATATCCTCTTATAGTTAACATATATGGCAACATCCCTCTTGATAAAGCGACATACCGTATATGTCATACATTACATTTCTGTCACCTGTAAGATTGTTCCCCCCTATTTGCACTTCCTCTGTAATGCAGGTTTCTTGTGAGAGCCTCTCCGTCTGCGGTGAACTATTTCACATTCTCATTTCCTGAGCGTTAGATTGTTTTGACGTGTGGCATATTGATTGTTGGGAGTTTTATCTGTTGCAGAGGATGTTGCAGGCTGCATTGCTACGGCACCACTTAGTGTCGCTTTACTTTCACCTTGATTCGTTCATTCAGAAAAGACAAAGGCTTTTTGTTCTCCGACTCGCCCATCACCACTCTGGGAGAGTTTTGTTAACGGTTTTTGCCCTTGAAGGATACAGTGCTCGATAAATAAAACTCATGAATCAGTAGTTAAACACTCATGAGGCTGATAATATATTAAGCTAAAAAACCACAAAACAAGGCTCAAAACCTCAAATGATAAATGAATATCATTCAGACCCACAACACGACCAAAAAGCCCGCTACAAATAAAAACAAGCCTCAAATACTGAGAGAAATGAGTTAAATATTTTTAAATATCTTGTGATTAATGGGTGTGCAGCCAATCGGGTTAATGGATCCAGTTATCAGTGGTTGTGTCAGGATCTCAGCTGGATAATAATGACTGCTCTGGTTTTGTGGAGCATCTAATGCAATAAAGAGTCCATTACTTCCTGCTTGTTAGTGCCCAGAAGCCTCTGCTCCCTACCTCTGTGTTTCTCCTCCATCACACCAGCTGCCGCTGTTTTAAACGTTGGTCCGTCGCTGTCTTCTTCCAGTGAAATGACCGCAGTGGTGTGAGTGTTAATGTTAATGTTACCCAGACACAACAAACACAACATGTAGGCCTGTGCACACCTCTTAGTGAGAGACCCCAGAGGGTTAGGGTTATGACGTGAAAGTCATCCTTATTGGCCAAATTGTTTGGGTGTGTCCACCGTTCATCAACCTGCATCATCGTCTTCTTCTTCTTCTGCTTCTCTTGATGGTTCCACTCTTTTCCCCCTGTAATGTCTTCTGAAAATCATTCAGTGCAGTTGGAGAGAGTCACTGCAGTAATAACATTTTTTTTTTTTTTTGCACAAAAACTTGAGGTTTCAAGCTGAAACCCGATACTTACATTTAAAAGTGGAATCTGCAGGCTCTCTGTCGGTGTTGTTTGCTGCCATATTATTTCCATTATCGGTGTGCAATGAATCTTGGGATAGGTTCCACCTGTTGGGTCGTTCAGTGCCAGAAAAAGAAAAGGATGCATTTGAGGAAGTGGGACATGCTTAGTCGTGCCGCTGCGACGCACTCGGTATTCAAATGCAGCCTCTGAAAGATGCCGCCCCTGAATTGGGACACAGATTGTGTTTTATGCTGCGTTCATGACAGGTCAGAAAGTCGGAAATAACAATCTCTGACTGTGAATGCGTGCTTTGAGACGTTTTACTTCAACCATGGCGTCCTCTGTCATGAGGGGTAGGGACAGTAATATATAAAAACATTCTTAGTATGTTAGTGAAGCTACATTGATATTGATATGAATGGCTATTGATGTGGTGATGGTACTGCGGGCGTCCATTTTCCGAGAATGTTTGTTGGGTGCATTGCATTCTGGTCTATTGAGGCTGCTGTTGGTGAATAAATTGGTCTCTATGATGATTAGTACAGAGGTTTTCAAACTGTGCGGCGCAGCAGAGTTGAACAGGCTGCACAGAGGGGGGTGGGTGGGGGGGTGGAGTAGAGGTGCTGCATGAGGTGAGAGGAACAGGTGCATGCAGGTGTTCTGAAAACAACAGGAAGTTAGTGATTATAGTTTGACCCACTGACTTGGCGCCACTCGCCAGCGCGGTTAGCAGCTGCAGCAGTGGCTGTGACGCGCAGCTTTAGCACCTGAAAGCCTCCGTTTGTGAAGGAACCGGCGCTCCTCAGTCAGATCTCAACACACACACGCGATGCACCTATTTTTAGATTCAGCGTGACTTCCATTTCACTGGGATGTCGTTGTTTCTCATGTCGAAATGCAAATAAATCTCCATAAATCTGCGTAGAAACAAATTTTAACAATACGCTCTTCATAACTCTAGTGCTGTTTGTCTGTACGTGTGTGTGTGTGTGTGTGTGTGTGTGTGTGTGTGTGTGTGTGTGTGTGTCTGTTGGAAACAGGAATGATGTCAAAACATATTGTAAGTTCTATCAAGTTTAACTGTGTTTGCTCTTACCTTGTGTCGTACCTTATATTGTCCTTTTGCTGGAGTAGGGACTCGAAGCTCAAAGCTGCGTTTCTTTTTCACATCGCCTCTTTTGTTAGCTGTCACTCTTTTCCTCTGACGTGCTGCTTCTTCTCTTTTCTCCCGCCCGTCTTCCTTCCTTTTGTCGTTTGCTTTGTCTATTTTCATTCATATCGGCCCAACGCTTGTCTCCTCAAAATTACATTTCCAAACTAAACTGCGACAGCAAATAACGTTTTATGGAGAAACATATTTGCTGACTGGATTATGTTCACAGGCAATGTATTTTATTTATTTATTTTTTTTTTGAATGAAAGAAGTGCTGTGTTTATTAATGGAGAGGAGTCGGCGAGGTGGATGGGGTGGAGAAACCTGGTTCACATCCACCGTCCTGTATTGCATTTTAAGAAGAGATTTAAAAGAAGTTAATTAGTTATAAAGCGTCTGATTTCAGCAAAAACAGCAAAAGCCCGTCGCCCTCAGTCACAAACCTCGACTTTGGGGTGAGCAGCAGAACTCAGTTCTCAGTTAGACACATACCATGTGAATAACCTGCAGATGTACATGGAGCTGAGGCCATTTAAAGCCTCAAAGATGATGGTTCTGGTTACAGATCCTGTGGACTTTTTGTGCATTAAACCAAGACCAGGATCTTTCTCTAACCTGAGCCAAGTGCTGAGAGAGTCTGAACAGAACCATGAAGCAGTTTCACGATGCTGGGGTGGATGTTATACTGCAAGATCAGATGTTGTGCTTGAAACAAAAACAAAAAAAATGTTATCCATCAGCACAACCTCTGTGCTTTTTCGATACCGACATAATACGGGGCTTTGACAACTGTCAAGTAACGATGGCTGGTGTCAAATATCAGAATGAGGTCAGCTGAGGCAGCGTTCCCCCCGTCTGAGGAAACAAATCTGGAAAGATAAACAGAAGACGGAGACCGACAGGGTTGATCCGCCCCACCTCCGCTTTTCCTCTCTCTAATTTGCTTTACGTTTCTCCGGCGGCCAGTGGCCTCATGAGTGAAATGGAGAGATGATATCCATGCACACTCAGAGATTAGAGAAGTGGCTCTTGAGCTAAGCAGACAATTGAAAGCAGCAGACAGAGCAAATATGGCTGAATGAGAGCTGGGTTTTTCATACGCCGAGGCAGAGGATGGGGGGGGGAGGC
>NW_019525380.1:61746-64551 GCF_002814215.2 Seriola lalandi dorsalis | reverse complement strand
GGGGGGGGGTGAAGAGGAAGCATCACCACTGAAGACTGAAGAGAGATTGGTGGAATGGATTCTGGTGTATTGACCGGATTCATCTGACAACAAGAAGGTCGCGAGGGTTCAACAGGCTTTTAACGTCAGACGCTCTCAGCTGTGGGAACTCAACTCAACTTCAGCCAAGAGCGGCCCATATTCATTACCTCACAGATGATGATGTCCGTAAACCGACCTCTTGATCTTAGTTATTGATGGACATTATTTATTTTGTTTAATTATTGTTTTAATATCAATAATAACCATCCATACGTCCCATTATCTTTGAACGCAATGTCTCAGTAACGCCTTGAAAGAACTTCTTCTTCTATTCATGCACGAACGTTCACTTGGACTCGAGGATGAACTGATTTAGAATTTGGTGGTCAAAGGTCAAAGGTCACTGTGACCTCACAAAACATGTTGGCTTTTTTTTGGCCATGACTCACAAATCCGTACATAATTCATCCACTAATTGTGACACAATTGAACTCAAATGTCTAACGGGATAAAATGAGGAAGTGATGACATTTTATAATCAAAAAAAGGTCAAAGGTCAACTTGCAAAAACACTTCTGGCCATTATTCAGCGCTGTTCACTCAGGAAGGAGAGATAGTGGCCATGTTTCCTGCTGGTTGGTGGAGGAAACAACCACAAGGTGGTAACTATAGTGATTTCTATATTTTCTTTTTCTTGTGTGCATCAGTTCTTAATGTTTACATTTGTACTGTCTTACATCGTTTGCCAGATAGATGACACGTTTGCTATTTAGCTGAATAACGTATTTGCTAATTACTGCTACTGGAATATCTAATTGTACATATTTTATATTGTAAATATTTTATATTGACATTTTAAAGTTTCTTTTTTTGCACTTTCCGCTTTGCTGCTGAAACATTGCAAATGTCCCCACTGTGGGACTAATACAGGACTTATCTTATCTAAAGATAAATATGAATTCCAGAGACGTGAGGCGCTGCGGGGATGAAATGAGCCGTGATGAAACTGACTTGGCAAATTTAAAAAAAAAAAATAGATAAAAAAGAAAAGGTCCCATGATTGTTATTGAATATTTTCTCAGGCTGATTTCAAAAACACTTAAAACTTCAAAAAGAATAGTTTTGATGAATTTGTGGAGACATCTTCTTAAATATAGAAGAAAGTTTTTGCTTTCTTAGAAATAAAACATTGATCGCGCGGAAAGGCTCAAACCTTTCAAACAAATATGAAAATATTTATTATATTATGATAAAATCATGATGTTTTTTGCTCTTGTGACCTTCACACATGCTCTCTCTTCCTGTCTTCCAAGCAGAAATATCATGATTTATAAATGGCAGCAGAATAAATATTTCGGTGTCATGATATGAGAGAACGCTGCGGCGTCTTCAGCTCTTTCAGCCGAGGCCGGGGCAGTTAGAGGAGATTACATGGTGACCTGGCATGTAACCCCATAAACTGTCCGACACACACGCACACACACACACACATACACACATACACACACACTTTAATGCCACACACGTGAATTCGCTCTTTGTCATGTATAACTCATGATGTCTATCCATGCACACTCATAACTCACACTGGGTTTCATAAGCCATTGTGTGTTCCCGCACACACACACACACACACACACACACACACGCAGCTAGCCCCTTACCCTAATACGAGCTGGACACACACACACACACACACACACACTTCAGGCCAGAGTGTTGATGTAATATAGATGACTCGTAGCTCTAACCCTGGCTAATTTAAGACGTGCACAAGCCCCATAAAAACCAGATCCATGGTTGTCTGCTGCATTCATATCTGGACTCTCTTTCTGGACTTGTGACAACCCCCCCCCCCTTTCTGCTGAATAGAAATGTTTGTCCTGCTGGAAATGAGCCTGGAGACTTAAAATCTGACTTACAATAGCAGTTAAGTTTGAGTTAACCAACATGAACAGCTGTTCATGTCACATCTGCTCCTCTCTTCCTCTGTAACGCTCTGAAAAACAGATTTGTTTGCGGTTGATGAGGCAAAGGAATATACAGCTCCCCAAATGTTAATATGCAGCAGCAGTGTTTTTTTTACATATATGGATTTTCAGATATTAATACACAGCATTGCACATTTATGGTGCAGGGATGCAAAGTATGCTTTCAAGGGCAGATGGTGTTGAATTCACATTTCGTACAATATTAAACAACCCACTACGTTTCATGGTCCATGCTCCTCCGCAACAAGCGGCGCCACTGTGTCTGATTTTACACAACCGTGACGAGTTGAATGTGTTGAAGTTAGATTAGATTATTGCTTTGCTTTACCTTCATCATGATGCCATAGTAGGGAATGAAGCTCGGTCATGGTTAAAAGAAACGCTGGCTGAAAATACAACTGACACCACAGAACTATTATTAGTATTATTAATATTATTAATATTAGTAGTAGTTGTAGTAGTTTTATCTAGATCGGGGGTCAGCAGTAAGTTCAGCTTCGGGCCAATGTTTTCTTAATCAATTAGATGTTAAAAAACATAATCAAAGGCTAATTGAAGGTATTGATTGAGTTTGGCCCGTGGGCCGCCAGTTGTTGCCCACTGATATATGAAGTTTCCCGCTGTGTGAGCGTGGAGTAGCTCGCACATGTTCCCGCTGCTGGTAGCGACGGGTGTTTAACCGAAAGAGAACTATCAGCGTTTTTTATTCTTTTAAAAACTTGGAGTGAGTCTGAGTGTGTGTGTGTGTGTGTGTGTGTGTGTGTGTGTGTGTGTGTGTGTGTGTGTGTGTGTG
>NW_019525380.1:61435-61523 GCF_002814215.2 Seriola lalandi dorsalis | reverse complement strand
ACATAATCCACTGCCAATGCAGAGAACGTGTTCGCTTCTGCAATTTGCACGCACCATTACATAGTTTTCTCTTTCTCCCCCAGCCAAC
>NW_019525380.1:55903-61415 GCF_002814215.2 Seriola lalandi dorsalis | reverse complement strand
GGGGGGGCTGCTGTGTACACAACCTGGAGAACTGACAATGGCTAATTTAGAAAGAAAGATTTTAGACGAAGCCTAAATAAGGTCTGCAATCAAGATGGATGTCTCTTTCCCTCTAATTGAGACCCTGCAGATTTGCTCCATTTTCCTAAATTAAATTCTGGTGTCAGGTATAATTACTGGTGGGAGATCTTTTCAAAGCACCAGAATCATGAAAGAATATAGACTCAACAATGTTTCCAAAACAACAGGAAAAAAAAAAAAACCCTCCTCACCCCCCAATCAGTCAGGGAATAGAAGAAGTGCAGCGAATTGTGTGCACCAACTACCACAACCCTGTTTCCCTTCCACACACACAGAAATGTAAATAATAATATAAATAAATATGTAGATTTATAGAACAAAGATGAAGAACCATCAGATGGACCTGCGCTGTGGCGGATACGTGGAGATTTAGCTGGGGAAATTAAATGTTGCTCTCTTTTTGACGCCCCTCCTTCCTGCAGCTAAACAGAGTAAATGTGGTGGATTAGTAACATAGTGGCTGAGACACCTGAAACAACAATGGGAAAACTCCTGACACCTGCGCTCCGCAGTACACACAGTACACACAGTACACACAGTACACACAGTACACACAGTACACACAGTACGCAGCATGATGAGGAAAAAGAAAAAAGCATTTAAAAACAGTCTCCTGCTCAGACTACTATTGTATTATACACGAGTCAATACGGCATGTGATCCAAAGGTCTAATCCATCGCAGGACTGTTTGTGCCTTAGTCCTCAGCAAGTGATATGCATATCCTGTTATAGTATTCAAATATTCCCTGGCTGGCAGAGAATGACATTTGAATAAAGTGTGAGCTCTGACTCTGTCTGACTGTCTGGCTTTTCTCATTCAGTGGCCTGAGAGACAGCAGAAATGTCACAGCTGCATCTTTTTTATCATCGTTTTTCAAAGATTTTCGTTTGCTCTATCTCTCTGCCGTCGTGTCTCTGTGCTTATATGTTTACAAAAAACAGTAAAATAACTGATTTATGAAATAACACATAAATGCGACAGTGTGTTTAAGCTGTTGGAGTCCGGGACCGGTTTGGTCTGGATGTGGATTTGCTGCGAGGCCCAGCACCACAGGCCTGAGGCGTTCTTCCATTGGCTCTGCAATTGTTCCTCATCGCAGTTTAACAATGTGTGTGTTTTCTCTTCATTACAGGCGTCTCTGTGACTTAAATAAATTCCCTGTTCGGTGCATGCAGCGCAGTATGCACGCATGCGTTTGTACATGTACTGGACGTAATCAGCCACAGGGGAAACTGGGTCGTCACTGCAGAGGAAAACAGAAGCAGAAACAAAGTAATACAAATATTTATTGATTAAAGGTGAGGTCATAGACTGTGAATGCAACACAGAGGACACCTGCACCTTGACTCTGATTATATGTTATTAGTATTATTTCTGTTAGCAGCTGTAGAAATAGCAACATATTTAATCCTGGTTTATTTTACATTGCATATTGTAACTTATGTCATATTGCTGCTGTTTTCTTCTGGTTATATTTTCATTATTCTGTTATGTCATATGCTATATCATGGTGTTCCAGTTCAGTTATATGTAGGCTACAGTATTTCATAGCATTGTATTATAATGCGTGCATATCAGATGTATTTTGTTTATATTTTGATATTTCATTATGAACATTATACGACCGGTTAAGGCCTCGATAATGCCAAAAAAATCCCTATAAAAATGTTCATATCGCTCGATATCGCTGATCTATTTTACGTCGATCATCACGCGACAGAGTGGGTTGTGTTCTCCCGCTGTTTGGATGTCGCGTCGTCGTGTTGTTGCTGAGTAAAGAAAAGTAAAGAAGAAAATGAACATGGATCCAGTAAAATACAGGATAAAGGCTGCAGCTCTACTCCTCTGTCTTTTTGTCATTCACCCTCATTGTGTGTTTTTGTACATGTCTCCCCTGCGGCCCGTTTTGCCGTCTCTCTCTCTACCTGTCTGTCTGTCTGTCTGTCTGTCTGTCTTCCTGTCTGTCGGGGGACCGTCTAATTCTCTGAGCACATTGCACAGCGCTCTCAGTGATCGCCCGTCACTCGCCTCAGATTCATTGTCATGGAGTTGCCGCGGGCCTTTTTAAAAGCAACTAAAAAACAGGATTCAGGGTATTTTTCCCTCAAACTGTCATCGAGGCTGCTCGGCTGAATTTTAAGAAATCATTTTTTACTGTTCACTGACCTTGTGCTACACTTGCGCTGAAAATACCTGAACAATACGTGTCAGCGGCATCATTTTCTTCACTTCGCTCTTATGTGCATCTCCTCCCTCCCTCCATCTTTCTCCCTAATGAACATTAATGGAGAAAATTATGCCAATATTTGACGCACTCACATGAGCGCAATTACAGGGGAGAATAAATGTATGCACCCTCACGGTTTCGCAGTCTGCCCGGCGATAGCTTTCTAATCTGACACTGCCGGCCGGGAGGAAAAACCCTGTATCTCCCATCTTGAGGCAATGAAAGGGAACGCCGTTGAGTGGCACGACGGATTTTGGATCAGCTCTCGTGGCCGTTCTGAGGGTCATGCAACTTACTGAGACATCTGATTCAAGGAGGGAGTTTAGAATATAAGATTACAGTGTTTTCATGCAGCTCAGAAACAAATAAGCTGCTTTTCCTCTCGTCTGTGTAAACTTTCCATCATGTCAGCGTTTCCTCGTTAGTGCTCATTCCTTTTTCTTAGTTTATCTTCATTTGTGTGTGTGTGTGTGTGTGTGTGTGTGTGTGTGTGTGTTTGTGCATGTGTGTGTGCACACGCCTGTTGTGATGAAATGGAACATCACTGAGCTTCAGACACAATTCATTCTCATCACCATCCGTTACTAATTCACCGATGTTTCTGTTGTTTTCCCTCCACTTGGATGCTGTTCATTTACCGTGTGTGTGTGTGTGTCTGTGTGTGTGTGTGTGTGTGTCGTCTCTGTCCGGACACTCTGTCAGTCACGTGCCTGTATATCCTTTTTATATGCTCATGTCCAAGCGACATTTGTGACTGTGTGTATGAGCCAGACAGAGTCAGCCTTTTCTGAGTGTGTGTGTGTGTGTGTGTGTGTGTGTGTGTGTGTGTGTGTGTGTGTGTGTGTGTGTGTGTGTGCCTGTCTGTCCTGTAAGCCTAGCTGTGTGTAAGTGGTTTTGGCAGGCCTGTCTGTGTATGCAGGCAGCACATGTTTTCCGCTCTATTTGTGTCTGAGTTTGTGTGTTTGCCTGTGTACGTGTGCCAATGTGTGTGTCTGTTGGGCTGTGCTCACACATTGCTCTGTGCTTCTGCTCGTGCACGTGCAATTTGTTTATACATCCAAGGATGGTGTCTGTCTGTGTGTGTGTGTGTGTGTGTGTGTGTGTGTGTGTGTGGTCAGCAATGACTAAATATGACAAGGTCACTACTGTCATTTACCTGTCATGCAAAACAAACACACACCCTGAGACGTACCAGGATGAAAGCCGTACACATGTTAAAGCATGAAACGCACATGAACACACACATACACACACACACAAGTGATGCAGTTAGCATGTTGAAAACCATTTAGACACAAATCAAAGGTGGCTTGTCCTTTTTTTTCTCTTTGTCTTACACACACATGAACGCACACACACACACACACACACACACACACACACACACACACACTGACCGACTGCATGTAAATATTAAACACACAATGCAAATAGCTCGGCCTTCGAAGGGATTGGTTTGCAGGATGTTTGTTCTACCCACAAGGAACCCTCTCTACATGTTTCTCTAATGGGGGGGGGGTGTAAAAGTGCAGGTGTGTATGGCTGCCCAGACGGGACAACATCACACACAATATATCAGCATTATAGTTGTGGCATCAAGGGTCTAAGGTCAAAGGTCACTGTGGACCTCACAAAATAACGTTTTCAGGCCATAACTGACAAATTCATACACTAGTTTTGACACAATTTAACTCAAATGTCTATAAAGGTCAAATTAAGAGATGATATTTTATATCCAAAAGGTCAAAGGTCAGCTTCATTGTGACATGTTCTGAAAAAACACTCCTGACTATTATTTAATGCCGTAACTCAGGAAGGAGAAAATTGACCGTATTTCCTGCAGTTTCACTGGTTGGTGGAAGCATACGACCACAAGGCGGCCAATTGTAGTTTTCTAAATATCTGCGTCATTACAACTTTTAAAAATTAAGGATGATAATTAGGATGGTTTTGACTGAATGTCCATAAATCTGCTGAGAAATCAGAGGGAAAAAAAGAAGCTCCTCAGTCAGTAACCCAGTGATAGTTGTCAGTACATCCAATGGAAAATAGCTTATTCAGTTTCACTTCATTTTTCAAAATGTAAACAAACTTAGCTTGATTCACTTAAATCCATGGCAACATATTTCCTGTTTGTCCTTGTGTTTAGTTTGTATCTGTTCCGTTATCCAGAAGAGTTCTCTGCATGTTGCCTGCAGCAGATCTGATGTAAACAAACTCATCTGACTGACAACTGACAAATTATTATATGGTGTTGAAGAAAGGGGGGGGGGGGCTTCAGAGACTCAGTTGCTTGTTTACAACCTGCCTGATGGTCTGAACCTTCGTATTTCTTGCCCTGACACATGTTGTCATAGTAATATCCAAATCTCAGCAGGTAAGTTATTGAGTACAATATAATAATAACTGATAAAAATGACAGAGACTGACGCAGCCTTTATGTTTCATGGTCTCTTGTGCTCCTTTTAGCCTCAAGATGTTGAGTGACTGCGGCCTCTGCTCTCAGCTAGCTCCAGCACTCAGCATGTGAAGCCGAGCCGCTGACCCCGGCAGCGGTTTCACCCCTGAAGTGAATCTGAAACACTGAAAGCGTTAGCTGAAGGGGAACTTTATCTTTCTTGTGGCTGCTGTCGACAGATACTTTCTATTTTAAGCTTTGTGTTGCCGTCCTCCGACGCGCTGGCTCTCCGTGTAAACCGCTGCAGCTCCAGCATCCTGGCTTCACTGTCTTTGGCAGCGTTAGCCGTAGCATCCTAGCATTAGCCTGTCCGCGTGATTACAGTGATTATCAACAGCGCTGGTTGGATGGAAGAGACTTATGGCAAAAAGATGACCTCCCTCTCCCTCCCTCTCTCTCTCCCTTTATCTGTTTCTGCCTCTCGCTCGCTCCTTCCTGTTGTCTACTCTCTGTCTCTCGCCCACTCTCTCTGATCCTCTGTGTCAGAGTTTAAGGAGCCTAAAAAGGAACATAAAATTTAAATCCACTTTTTTATTTATTTTTTTTCCTCCTCCTCTCTCTCTCTCCCTCCCTCTCACACACACTCTCTCTCTTGTTCTCTCTCTCTTTCTGACTATCTGTCTCTCACCCCTCCTCTTCCTCCTGTTAGATTCTGTTGTCTTTAAATAGAGGCTGGTGTCACCCTCACTGAGACATGGCACACACACATAGATAGGCAGTGATGTCAGCCCCCCCCCCCCCCCC
>NW_019525380.1:45329-55883 GCF_002814215.2 Seriola lalandi dorsalis | reverse complement strand
ACCCTCTCTCTCTCTCTCACACACACACACTCACACACACACACACACACACACACACACACACACACAAACACATGGTGATGTCACTTTCTCTCTCCCTTTCTCCCCGCCATCCCATGCCATGACATCATCGTCTGATGTTGTTAATCACAACACACACACACACACACACACACACACACTTTGGTGCACAAAAACACACACTGACACACTAATGCACACATGCACACACACACACCCTTATATTGACTCATACACAATCACAGTAACATGCACACAACGTATAGGAAAACCGAAGTCACACAGGCAATTGAATGTTTTTAGTGGCCTTTAATGGACACCATTTCCCATAAGCCCACAGCTCAGACATGTCTGTAATAACAGGAGGACATAAGTTTTCAGACGACAGATGTTACAAGTAGAAATTTGCAAAATGACTTTGGTGAGTTTAATAGATGTGGACGTGGATGTGGTGTAATGTTTTGAGTCGCTTTTTTTAATTATTTAAGTACCCAGTTTTATGGGAGTTGTAGTTTTTATGTGAAAACAAATTAACTGTTGTTTAACTTAATTAGAATAATTACAATGTGGAAAGTAAACCGCAGGAATATGCTTCATTTTTTCAGAAAGAGCAAGAGAGAGGCAAGAGGTGCTAGAGACAGGAAGTGACATCATCAGATGGACCTGCGCTTCATGCACATGCACACATGGGGGGAGGGGGGGGTCTTGAATCTTTTTTCAGATTTTACAAGCGTGTCGTCCTTGACATGGCGGCTGACCGTTAACCGGCGACATGATTTAAGTCAGCCGGCTGCTGATTTTTAATCCAATCAGCTTCCAGGAGTGAGTTGTTGGCTTCAGTGTTTTAATCCAATCAGGTTTTAGAGAAATGAGTTGTTGCTGGCCAAAATCAATCAGTCCTGCCCACCTGGTAATCAAATCCAATACAATGATTTACCGTATGGCCGTGAAATAGAATCTCTCCATGTGCCTCTCTTTGTGTTTCCTCCCTTTTCTTCTTCTTCTTCTTCTACTCTCTCTGTCCATCTCTCTTCTTCTCTCTTTTGTATTCATATACACGCAGACGTCCTCGTTCTCTCTTCAGAACAATTTCCTCCTCTTGTTTTTAGAGGCTCTGATATGAGCTGACTGACGAGTCCAGTGGGAAAAGCGCTCATCGCTCAGAGGGAGGACAGTGTGTCGAGGTATCGGGGTGTTATTCAGAAGACAGGTCCTGGATTTTGTCCGTGGCCGTCAACTGCAAAAATATCTGTATGGTGATGAAACAATGCTGTGATGACAGGCAGCAGGGAGGGAGGGAGAGCACCTGACGTTTCTTAAGGCGTATTAATATCGGTAATCGCAGTCTGAGATGATTTTCATTTTCAGGGAAGCTCTAGAGATCACGGCGTTAAAGCTTTTTCAGACCAGAGTCGGCTTCTCTCACCAGCCTCTCTTACAAAGTTGTGATTTGTTTTACCATAAAATATGTTGTTAAATAATGATGTTTTCTTTCCATCCAACTAAACACGTAGCCGACGTCCCCTGGACTGTAAATTATGAGCAGATTGTCGACTGAGCCAAGATAAAATAACAGTTATTTACAACATTAACGCTGAAGAATTACAGCTCCGGCTACTCAAGCGCTCGTTGGCGTGTCGTCAAAACCTCATCTGGGCTGTAGCTGTTGAAACGTAAAGAATTGCTTCATGTGGGTTAAAGTGATGAAGGTTTTAGGCGACAGAAGCTCTTTGGTGAAGATTACTGAAAGATGGTGTTTTTCGGGTTGTGTCTGAAGTCACGGTGAACTTGTTCTGGACCAGGATGTTTCCCCGACCCGAATCAGGAGCAGTGAGAGGCTGAACAGAAACGCTTTCATAATGCTGGACTCACTACGTTTCCTTTATGTTTGTTATTTTTTGAGAAAGAAATTTGTATTTTTGTATGAATTTAATTTAAACACTTTAACTCCACAACTGCTCTGCTTTTTTTTCTCTACTTTTCTTTATAATATTTTTTGATGTAGTAGCTTCCTTTTTGGATGATTTATGGGATTCCTGTTTTTCATTTTAATGAATCTATCTTTGATGTATAGATTCAAAATGTTCTTGTATAATGTATATTTTTCTATTTTGGCTCTCTGTTTAAAGAGACGCATCAGGCAGTGTAATGCAACTCTGTTCTGACACTCAGTCATGCAGAATCTGTTTGTGTCTATACAGTAGGTCTATATGTTGCTTCTTGTGCTTTGCAATGTTTATATGACCTTTGACCTCAGAGACTAATAACTGCTACATCCTCACTCCTGATCTGGGTCTAAAAACCAAATCTCAACCCTAAAATTAACAGATTCACCGTGTGAGAATCAGCCATAATGTGACTGACTGAACATGTTTTTTTTTCCCCACAATGTTAGTAATGCCAGTGCACACACACACACACACATACACACACACACACTCACACACACACACACACACACGCACACACACACGCTGACCTTATGCATGGCTGATTCATGGCTTATTCCCCCGAGTTCCTTTTGTACAAGGACAGGTCCACAGGGATGTTGTTGGTGGGTGTGTGTCTGTGTGTGTGTGTGTGTGTGTGTGTGTGTGTGTGTGTGTGTGTGTGTGTGTGTGCATTCGATCATATATGACTTAAAGGGGGATGGGTAAGCCAGGTTTTTAACGCCATGCTGAAGCATCTGAAAGAGGTTAAATAATTCATATGTCCTGTATTTCTATCTCTTTCTCTTTCCAACACACACACACACACACACACACACACACACACACACACACACACACAGAGAAACATGCATAATGCGTCCTTTCAAATACATGAACTCATGCAGCCAAGCACATGCACACACTCCAATGCACACAAGTGGCCAACACACAAGAATACACACAGTTTTCCATACAGTGACATGGTTTTTAAAGTCCACACACACACACACACACACTCTTGACCTATGCTCTGAAGAAATGAATTCATGTGAAGATGATGAAACATGTGTGTTGACACCTCTTTCAGCTTCCTCCCTCTCTGACCAAGACTCTTCCTCCTCTCCATCTTTCTGTCGCTCTCTCTCTCTTGTTTTTTACTCGTCGTCCTCTCTTGTCAGTTTTCTGTTTCTCAGGTGGTCTCTCTGAAGTGTGTATATGTGTGTGTGTGTGTGTGTGTGTGTGTGTGTGTGTGCGTTATGTTGTGAGACGCTGCTCGTCTAGCGTGCCAGACAGCCCGCATCGCGTTTGTGACCTACTTTGGTAAAAGTGTGTATTTTTTATGAGCCTGGGAGATGCAGACGCTCACACTGCAAATGGAGATGCATACATAAAGGTCCACAGATGCACGGAAACACTCATTTAAGAGCATTCACAGACACACACACATACATGCACATACACAGATGTTTTAATATGAAAAAAAAAGCCACCATTCATACAAACCTCTGTTTATTCATCTGCATACCTTATGCCACTAAGGATCCCGGTTGGCATAGAGACGGATGCCTGAAAGACTCCTCTCCAGACAGCACACACATAGAAACCTAAAAACACACACATTGCTCAAGGAAAATCGCACAAGCTTACACAGAAAATGATCAAAGTATAAGACATGCATGTAATGATGTGCATGACACAGATGTAAACATACACCTCAACAAAGACGCACACACAGGAGGGATGGAGAGAGAGAGAGAGAGAGAGCGAGAGAGAGAGGGAGGAAACATCTCTTTAGTATGCAGCAGCGGCTGAAGTCTGCTTCTCTTTTTGCTGTTTTTCCTCTCGGTTTTCGGAGGAGGGGGTTTGGGGTAAAAGGAAATGCTTAAGCATCATCACGCTTGAGTGGCATTTCCATTGCCAAAAGCTTATTTAATTCAGCCCCCTAAGCTTTTTTAAACAGACTTCCCAATTAATTTTTTAAATTACCGCGCTGACTTGTTGACTAGCTTCTGACACTTGAGAAATTATGTTAATTTCCACACCTCTTATTGCGCTGGAGTCGTTTCGCTCCTGCGGTGCTTTTTCTGAACGCTGCTCAGGATGTTGAATCAATGAAATGGCTTGTAGGCCTCATGGCTATGGAGCCAAACACACTGCTGGTTTACAACCAAATAATTTTAGCAGCAAAATCACACACACACACACACCGTGTCTCATAAACGCACTCGACCACGCTCACACACAAGTGCAAATGAGAGCACACACCAATGATTGATACTCGTTCACTTGTCGGAGGCTCTCACTCTCTGTCCCTCAGCCCTCATCAATACAAGTCTGATACAAACATAAGCTTAAATATAGAAGTATAAGCTTGTACATGAACCAGGATCATGAAGAAATAAGGATCAACTCTCACTGAAATCCTCATGAGGACGAATTGTAACAGTGTTCAGCTAGTGGCATCATCTAATACCTTGCTTTATCACCAAGTATCTGTCAAACCAGTGGCATTCCCATGAGCCTCAGACGTACAGTATATTGTATTATGTAATGGCTGTAGAAAAACCTCACATGCTAAAGTTGCTCTTCCTGAGAAAGTTTTATCTGATTCAAAGGTTTAAGGACAGAGAGTGTCTGTCAGTAAACTGTTAGGCCCTTTGAGGCAAATTTGTGATTTGTGATAGTCGGCTGTATAAATAAAATTTGGTGCAGTATTTATACCCCTCCGAAAACTCCCGGGGGTGCTGTGAACAGGTGCCACATTGACTATAATGCAACTGTTGCTAGCAGCAGTTTGCTATGTTTCAGCGTCTTTGTAACGGTCTTCGTAGCTGCATTTGCATTAGGGGTGGGTGACCTCATCATGGACGATCATACTTTGCCATATGATCTATTTTTTAAGAAGAATCACACAGATCGCAATCATTAAAAGACGCTACATTTTAAAAGTTCAGTGGATGCTAACCAGCCCGTCGTTAGCAGTTACAGGTATTTTGATGAGACAGTTCAGGTGCTTCCTGTTTCAAGAACCACAATCTCCAGCTGCCGTCCAAGACGGTGGAGTTACAGAGATCTGCTTGGGAAACAGGAAGCGGGGCAGCGCCTGAACTTTCTCATCATAATACATACATATAGCACCTCATTAATGAATAACAGCACTGTCCAAACAACTACTCCATATGACCGAAGAAACAAAGTGAGTTTGTGGTTGTGACACGAGTTCGTAAACAGAGGACAGCGTCGTGGGGGAAGAAAAGCGGCGAGCAGACAGAGTGAAAGTGAGACGCTCACAACTTCCGGTCAGGACTTTCACAATGAAATCAGAGCGGGAAAACAGGATGCAGAGATTTGTGAGTTGGGCCTTTACATTGAAGCAACGGGACCGCATATGCAAAACTAGTCACCTGATTCTTTTGGCCTCATCGCCTACCCCTACTTTCCTTATCGATGTTTCTGTCTTTGTCTGGTCTCGTCATGAAGGTAATTTGTTATTGCACAGGGAACTTCTGAAACACTAGTAGACTAATTAGTTCTTGTCCGTTCGAGCAGCGGTCAACAGTGATTGGCTGCGCCTGCAAATGTCAATACGCCTTGACACAGTCGACTAAGAGGGTGAACCACCAGCCAGAAACACACGGGATGGAGTTAAACTGGTCAAGTGACGTATAATATATATTATTTAAAATAAAAAATAAAAAATTAACTTTGTATCAGCAGGAAGCTGAGCATTAATGTTTTTTGGATTCAGTAGAGTTTGATTAGTGCTGCTTCCACACTGGCTTCAGGCTCCTTTGCCCCACTGCGTTTTGTCCTATTTTTCTTCTAATTTCTTCATCTGCGTCTGCTGAGTCATATTAATCGACACCACACGGCACACAGGCTCTCACACGCTGGAGGGCTGTTTGTCGTGTTGCATGTCGTGTTACATTGTGGATACAGGTGTAGTAGGAAAAAACAGACTTTCAAGTGACGGTTGTGTTTAATTGAGCTGCTGAATCTCTGCAAAATAAAGATTCTTTAAATGTACGTGATTCTCATGTGGGTTGATGTAGATGTGTTTTTGTTTTTTTGCTTTCCCACAGAATTGAAGAAAGAAACAGGAACAAGCACAACAGCCACCCCTGACGACAGCTCCACCAGAAAACCGTCCCACCGTCCGAACCCCCCCTGAACCCAGCCTCCCCTCACCCCTCTGTCTCAGCTGCCAGGGTTCTCCAAGGATTCCTCGCCGGGTTCTCCGAAGGGTTCTCTGTGGTGTTCTGGAAAGCTCCATTCGCCTCGGGGCCTCAGACCTTCATGCGTCTCCCAGCGGCAGAGTCCACCCACACCTCCACCCACCACACCACCACTACCATGAGCTGTGATCGGGAGTTTGGAGACGGGGCCATGGGAGTCACGCTCACACTGCGCCTTCTCATGCACGGAAAGGTGAGGAGGGAGGATTTAAAGTGATAGTCTATATTTTTATCTTATCCCCAACAACACTGAACATCTCCTACTAACAAGTACTGTGTGTGTGTGTGTGTGTGTGTGTGTGTGTGTGTGTGTGTGTGTGTGTGTGTGTGTGTGTAGAGCCTGATATATAGAGCTCCATTGTTGTCCACAAACTATTAAAACAACACAAGCCAACTGTTGCACTGGGTGCCATGTTTTCCTTCGTTACCATGGACACACGCTGTAGTTTGTTTTGACTCCATCCCAAACTCAACTGTCCTGCTGCATTGTATCACTAGAACACCTAATATGGATTCATCCACAGATGAAAATAGTCCCCAACAAGAACATTATTACCCCCTTCTGTTAAAAGCAAAAGTTACCACACTCATTACTTATTCAATGAGGCTGTATCACTGGGAGCTGCTCCGTCATCTTCAGGATGAAAGAACAGGCCGGTGGACAAAGTCAAGTGCTAACAGATTGACTCAGTAGTCAGTTACTTCTCTGCCACATCTGTATATATTTGTAAATTAAAATAAACACTATAAATTTGAGTGAATATCCCATGTGCGTTTGGTTGTGACGTCCAGGTTTCTACTTCTGCTGTCACAGAGATGAAGCAGCTGCTGCTTCACCAGTCAATTACAAAAATGTGAAAACAATTTTAAAAAGCAAAAACAAATAACTTTCTTGAAGAGGAGAGAAGCAGACTCTGGGATGTAAAACACGACCTGACGACAAAATACTGCTTCTGTTGCAATAAAGATATAGAGACAGAAACAAGCTCCCTATATGCTGACGACAGAGATTCTGTTTGTCTCGTGTGTCTAATCTGTTGTCATAGTAACATCTCTGTTTGTTTTTCCTCTCCTCAGGAAGTGGGAAGCATCATCGGCAAGGTGAGTTACACTTTTTTTTTTGCTTTTCCCTCTGAAATAATGAGAAAAACATTTTGGTGCACTGCATGCAGAAGACAAAAGTCTGAGTGTCAGGCAGTTAAAGTGACCGGAGAGCGTTTCTCTCTGGTGGCTTTTACATCAGAATAAATTAAAGCAGAGTGCAAATTACTGCTTCTGTGCAACTGTCATTAATTTGAACGTCTGAGCAGCATCAGAAAACATTTATATTTATACATACAATCATTTCACTGCAACACTTACATGTAGGGAGTGGGGGGAGTGGGGGGGGGGGGGGGGGGGGGGGGTGAAAATCCTCCCCATCTATAAACTGCGTGTTTGAAAATCCGACTGTGGTTTTCTAAAATTGGCATGCTGCGCAAGATAACGTCGGATATAATCCTACGACAGCGATATAAAGTTGCCATGAAATATGCATTAATAGTGTGTAAAATTTCCAGTCAGGCCATGTCAGTCCAATCGCTACGTACTGAAAGGGAGCTGCTCTCCAGGGATGCGAGTCAATTTAACTGAGGACGTGTTAAATAAAAAAAAACCCTGTAGGAATTTTTTTTCTCCCCCCCCCCAAATATATCACAGCCAAGTGAAGTGTGATAATGACCATTGCCCCTCACAGCACATTCACTAACCCGTGATTGGGGCTGGTTTCTGTCAGCATATATTTAGACCCCCCCCTCCCTCCTTATCACTTGCAGTGTGTGGTCTATTAACTTGCAGTCTCTGACATAAAGATGGCTCGAAAATTACATCACTGTTCTAGTTGGGTCGTGTCAGTCTTATAGTCGCACCACAGGAGCCGCTCTCCAGGGTTTCTGGTGGCATTAAACCAAGCAGCCGGGCGGCAGAGCAGAACTGATGTTCGCTTAAAGCCGTCCTATCTGGCTTAAACACACATCATGTGATAGACACAGGTGTCAGAATGAGATTATGTTACACAGCTCGGTACAAATAAAAAAAAAATATGACAAACAAACATAATACATGACAGCTTTTTTTTTTTTTTGTTTGTGTGTTTAAATATCATAAGAAGCATTTTATTGTTTTCCTGAGCACATTTTTCTTTTAGTTTAGTAAACTTGTGTGTCACATTCATTGCGTTAGACTAGAAGCTCCGACAGCGAAGCAGCTCGGGGGCTCCCCGCTGGCTCCGGATGAGGAGGTGGAAAACATCACATTTTCCTCACCTGGATTTTGTTTCCACTCCCTCCTGCAGTCTCCCACATACAGCTGTGTTGCGTCTCGTACAATAACGGGAGGTTTCTCCCTGGTGAAAAGTCAGGAATATTTACAGAACATTATGAACGTTATGTTTTAGGACTCCTTCGATTAAAGGACGTTTCATAGGGTTAGGGTGAAGACCATGTCATTCTGGCACTGAAACAGTCTCAGGTCAGGTGAACATACTGTTCAACTTACTGGAAAAATAAAGTTGATTTTAAATGATAAATGAAGAAAGAATTAATATTTACTGGGTTCAGACTTGTGCAATGTCCAAACTTTAATATCTCAATACAGTCCAACCCAAATATTGTAATATTATAACGTTTTAGGCATTTGTTTATAATCTATAATTATATTATTGTATTTTATGTTTTATGTTATGTGTAAGTGATGCTGCCACCAAACAGCAGTTTAGATTATTTATTCGTCACATGTCGAGGTACAAATGTAGAGTGAGCAAAGCAGTGAAATGACAGAAAGGCAGACTGTGCAAAACTGCAACAACAAAAAAATCTATAATATAAAAACTATTGCATATGGTGGGGAATATTGCAATATTAGATATTGAATATGGGCCCCAGCCTACTTGGGTTTAAATGAAACAGCTCTTTCAAGGAGAATCCTCTGCAACTAAAACACTGGTTTTAAACAAACCACATCAAGCGAAGCTCCGCAATTCAAACCAAATTACACAACACTTTCAAGACGCTGACATTTGCAGGAAATAATGGTCCCATAAAATGAGAAGTCAAAGGCATCAGTAGTGCGACTTACAGAGGAGACTGTGGGGGGCTGGGGGGGTGCAGGTGACTTTGACACAGCAGACAGCGGTTTCCAGTCCAGGCATCAATCAAAAGCTAATGCCGGTTTCTTTAATGAAGGTGATCTTTAGCAGCAGGGTGTGAAGCGCAGCAGGACCCGCTCATAAACACACGGCTCCTCAGCTCGACCGGTGGTAAAAGAAAAACTCCACAGGGAAACTTTAACCTAATCAAACCTGGGCGTGCACGAAAAACTGATCTCTGCTGAGGTTCACTCATGACAAAATTATTCCTGCGGTCCTGAAAGAAAACTCTCAATAAGTCAGTGTGTGTGTGTGTGTGTGTGTGTGAGTGTGTGTGTGTGTGTGTGTGTGTGTGTGTGTGTAACTGCTGCCTCCCTCCCTCCCTTTTTATTGCTTTCTCATCTGACACTGCTCATCATCATCTGTCTCAGACTCATCTCCAAGGTGCTCCAAGTACAAGCACTTCCTGTTTTTTTGGGCTATAATTAAGTCAGCTCTGTTGCCGCTGTAGTGGCTGGGACGACGGCTCGAGTGGATTGTAAACGAGAGGAAAAAAGCTCATTCGAGGGTTTTTGTCTCAGATTTCTGTCATTTGCATAACGTGGGCGAATCAATTCAAAATTTTAGTTGCGTAAACCTAACCATGCTTTAACCACAGAGGAGGCAGATGAGTCACTTTGAACCTGTTCAGACCTGGTATTAACGCCCGGCTCTGGTGACCCCAGCGAGTCCAGGTGTGAACGCACCCAAGACTCGTTTGAGATCCGATCGCTCAGACCACATTCGGAGGTGGTCTGGGCCACGTGTGTCCACTTTCTTTTAGCAGTGTGAACGCAAATGTGTCCGGGGCCGCAGTGAAGGACCGCCCACTCTACTGACGTCCGATTAGTCCCGATATTTTACTATTTCAAATGGATAAAACATTATTTCATTGTAACCCTAACCCTAAAAACCTGCCCCATTACCCATGACGAGAGGTCGTACTGTTCACTGATGCTGTAAACTGGGGGTCAATTAATCCTGCTTACAAACTTTCTAATCACTTTTTTCTTTTGCATGTAGCGACCTTTGCTCGATGTGTTTCCCTTATTTTGGTGGATTTCGTGAAACACTTCATGAACTCTCCAAACGGCCTAAAGATGAATGTTGTTCTGCAAGAAAATAATAACCGAAAACATTTCTTGTCTTTCCGCAGAAAGGGGAAACAGTGAAGAGAATACGAGAAGAGGTAAGACCCGCCCCG
>NW_019525380.1:36249-45309 GCF_002814215.2 Seriola lalandi dorsalis | reverse complement strand
ATCCTGCATATTCTTTCATCTTCTTCCATCATCCTCTCTGGTTTTCCTATTAATCCATGATAACCCTTCAAATGCAGCTCACATGCATCCTGTGCTGTATTTAGAGAGCAGCACAAATCCATACTAACGCGGTTAGAAGCAGGACGCATGGGCACCGTTTAATCTATATACACAATAGCAGCATGAAAATCAGCTGTATCCAACATGATTATACATATTCTGTTTTTTTTCTCCTGTAATTACACTGTGTATAAAGGGGTTTTTTTATCAGAAGCTTTCAGTGGGACCGGGGGAAAAAAAGCAGAAACTTCCCCGTCATGTCCAGCCTATTTTTAGAAAGGCAGTTTAATATCTGAAGGTGTATTTTTTATTTCTGGCCGCCTGCTGAGACGTTAGCCGCGCTGACGTTTACATATTTAGCTGTCTTTGCTGTCAGCAGCCTGTAAAGTGGTGTTACCACTTGAAGCTGTGGGTGCAGAGCTTCTCTGTGGAGTAGCTGTCCTCTCCGCCGCTCTCTCCCTCCTCTTCAAGGAAACAGGAGACACAAATATACACTTTTCAATGATGACATCACTCCTCATCATCCAATCATTGTTAGCTTTGTTAATGAAATCAGTGACAACAAATCTTACGAATCTCACCTTGCGACACACAAGAACCGCACATGTAACAGCAAAGAGATGGCTTATGCTAGAAAAGAGCTAATTTGTGCAACATGTTGTCCGACCGTGTTCGAAGGCAAAAGGCTTTCTAGTTGTTCCACATGAAGGCAGAGATGTTGCAGTTTAAATACGAGGATAGCAGCTCACATTTTCAGAAGGTGCACTCAGCCGTGCACAAGAACAGCGACAGGCAGAGTTGTGTAAAGAATAATGAACGAGCGCTACAGATCAAACCCCCGCTCACTTTCTCGCTTCCACACACCAGGCCAGTTCCTGCAAGAAGTGGGTGTTAGTTAGAGCAGTGATTCCCAACCTTCTCCAGCTCTACTTGGAAAATCTCAGAAATGTCGGCCCTAATAATGTGTTCTCAGAGCGCTTTTTATTTTAATGATAACGAGTGAACATTCAGGACTGAACTGGAAGCAGGGAAGCTCAGTTTTTCTTTTTTGTTCTACAGGGAGTGATCGCTTGTTGATTCACTCTTCCTGTACCTAACCAGCTATTATTCTTTGCCGTGGGTGTAATCTTTTCATGTGCATTTAGACTGAGGTAGCAAACAAGTGTGTGATGTGGTCCGACCGGCGACAAGATATAACTTCATGTCATTGTCTTAGCACAGGCCTTAATACAAGAAAATGATTTGTCGGCCAACTTGCAATACCTTTGCGGCCCACCAGTGAGCCCCTGCCCGCAGGTTGGGAACTACTGAGTTAGAGAAAATTGTCAGACGCTGCGGCAACAATTCCAACAATCGGTTCAGACGCTGTTCGTCCAGGCGCCGTTCTCCTGATGGAACTGTGCAACACATCAAAGATGGCGACGGCTAGAAGCCTCAGAAAACATTAGATATTATCAAAAAGAAAGATTTCAGTGATGAAAACTAAACTAAGATGCCTTTCAATGGCAAATCAAATGGCTCAAATTTGACTAAAGCTAATATATTGAATGAAAATACAGTGATGAAATAAACACCAGCTCCAGTCCTTTACTCTTCTTCATGTGATTTGCTCGAGTAATTCCACTTTCACTTCTCCTGGTGCGATGCTACATGTGAAATCAGATCGTCTGCTGCACACTTGCATACTTAAACACGTGCATCTACAGTTTCAAATGTTCTGCATCCGCCTCACTGAATACAGAACACAGGCACATCGGTGACTTGCTAATGAATGCAGCACCTGACGTGAATACCAGAGTTTTCTGTAAGATGTGGGGATTCCCAGAGGAGAGTTAATGAAAAGCCCAGATTATCCTTGTCCAAACATACAGGAAGTAAGAGAGAAAGGTAGAACTTGTATCTGTGTGTGTGTGTTTATTGTAAAATGGCTACCTCACATTACATGGGAGAAACAAGGATGAGGTGTTATGTCACCAAATCCTTATTGTTATGTTGCAAACGCACTCCTGAGTCCCTGCGACATCAGGCAGGCGAAATAAAAGCCTCTACGTCAGTGCGGCAGCAGCATAAAAGAGGAGAGTCAAATATGTAGGAAAAGATTAAATTTCTTCAACTCAAAGTAGGTCACAGAACTCCTTCCGGTGTGTTTCAACAAGAAAACAATACGCTACTGTGTTTTAATGAGCCTAAATTTACTCAATTTAGTTCCCTGCTCGCCTGGAAAAAATGTTAAATAATAACCCACAAATACATTCTGGAGGGAGAAATTATTTTAGAAATGTGTGTGTCCTTAGAGAAATAGTTCGAAGATGACTGCACATGATTCAACACTCCAGAGAGCGAGAAACAAAAGGGGGAGGGAGGGAGAGAGGGAGAGTGAGGCAGAGGAGTTATGTTTCCATTTATCCGATGAGGGAATTTTAAGTGAACTTAGAAGATGAGAAGTGATGAAGACGCTTTCATACAAAGGCAAAACAAAAAAAAAAAAATGCACATGATGATATTTCAATGTCAGGTATTAAATACTGATCGTTATTTAAAGTTGCTTTCAGATCTAAGCTGCTTGGTTGGGTTCAGTCGAACTCAACAAAAACAAACATTTTATGATGGTAGGTTTTAGCATAAATTCAAAAGCTAAACTACAACCTCTTTAAAGGTCCAATAATGTATAAAGGCAGATGTCCATGTGTAGTGTGATTATAGATCAGCTCTAGCTTCTATATTAATACTGTGAAACTATCAAAGCCTCAGTCCACAGAGAAATGCACACAGCCTGTATTCAGAAACTGAGCCTTAAAACCAGCTGTCAGGACTTCTGCAACTTTGTGATGTCACAACAAAGCAGTCACCAAGCCCCGCCCACCTGGACCCACCATCCAAACGTTGCAGGATTTATTCCAAATGCTCTGGTGTGGCTCTCTGGACCGCCTGTGTTCAGTGGGCGGGACAGAGCAGCAGCACGTTCAGTCGACCAATCATCAGCCAGACAAAGATGTGAATGAGCTGTGAATGGGCACACCTACCGACCAATCACTGATCCCCATTGTGTTTATTCTAAATGGGGTCCCTTTGGGGAGGTTTCATACCAAAATGTCATTGCAAATTGTCCATTAGTTGTTTAAAGGGGAGGGAGTTGCATTTTGAGTCATTGCTAAGGAGCAGAGTTTGTCAGCCCTCGGAGGGGGCCTCGTAATATCCTGGGGCCCCAAGCGGTTGCCTGTTCAGAAGCTGCGCCTCTGGCTGTATTATCGCAGAGGTATTAATAGAAACATCACAAAGACGTCAGACTTCAGAGCGCGTGTTATGTTTGTGTTGTTATGCCTTTTACTAAAACGAAGCTACCACTCAGTAACTACCCTCCTGTGATGTTACGGCTTTTCATCCTGCTGTCAGGCGCCAGGATTTGATTTCCCCGCATGAGTCCATGTAGCGATGTTAATGTAGTGCTGTCATGCTAAAAGCTCCTGTTTTGTTTATAATGAGTCAGTGTGAACGTGAAATGGACCAAAACTAAAAGGTAACAATGTATCTTATTCTCCTTGGTCTAATTAATTAATTAATTAATCTGATTGATCGCCGGTGTCACCCTTAAGAAGCTGGGAAATCTGTAGCTTAACAACTCTTTCAAAGAGAGTAATCAATATGAATGTTTTAGACTTCCTCTATCGCAGCTCCCGCTACAAACACTGCCCTGGATTTTGGTCTTTATTACGTGAAATATGCAGACCTTCAAAATAAAACCACTGCAGTTGAAAGGGAGACTACAGTCAATATAACAAACACCAGATCCAAGTGAGAGACGAACTAAAACCGAACTGAAATGAAAAGCCTCATAAAATAAACATCTAATTAAAAATCAAAAGCTCAACGTTCACCTCTGTGGGGAGACGGAGCAAACAGAGGAGGCAGAGAGATGAACGAGAGGGAGACGGATGACGAGGAAAAGACAACACATTGTTTTTAGACCGAGCATTTCTGTCTGACAGCGTAACTCACGGAGCAGGAAACATGAATATTTAAATGGATATTTGCCTCTCAAGGACAAAACCACAACACCGGATATACAGTTTACTGGATTTATAAGCTACGTCTTCCTCTCATTACTCTTCTTTACTCCCCCCCGACCCACTTGCCTCACTCACATGCGCACACACACACACACACACACACACACACACACACACACACACAAACACACACACGCACACCATCGTTCGCTTTCTTTAATGAACTGTTTACTGTATGAAATCTGGAGTTTCAAGGCTACATTTTCATATAGTGCCAGGATTTTGAAGAGGCACAGGATCACCATTTGGACACACACACACACACACACACTTGCACACAAGGAGAGGTTGCAGCATGCAAGAGGTCGCTTTTCATCAAGTCAATAAAAACATTGGTGTCAGGTTGTAGCTCTTCATAATAGCTGTACACACACAAACACAAATGCATGCAAGCCCACTCATGAACACACACATGGTCTCTCACCCACTCTCTCTCTCTCTCTCTCTCTCTCTCTCACACACACACACACACACACACAGAGACTCCCTGGCAGCATGACTCCCTAATAAAGCAGAACAGAGCAGAGTAATCCAGTTGAATGACATGGCTGTCCATCCTTCCTCCACTCCAAATGAAGAGTAATGAAGACAGCCGCCCCATGCTGCAACAGCAAGACAACGCACTGCCGCATGTCTCACTCATTAAAGTGGGATGGGGAGGAAAGAAGGCGGGAGGGGAGAGCAGGAAGGAGATAGAGAGGAGGGGGAAAGAGAGGGAGAAAGAGGCAGGAAAGACTTGGAGTACAGTGAATGCCCAAAAGCATCTGTCCAGAAACAATCACAGCTTTAGCTTTAGCTTTAGCTCGTCTGAGGTGAAGATAAGATACTGTAGATTGATGCCTATTCATTTCCGGTCTGGTATGCGTTCACACCGAAGAGGAAGAAAACCTGACATCACACAGACCGACAGGTAACTCAGGGATCGGACGGGACATTTTATAACTAATAACTTACTATATAATAACAAACAGGTTAAGGGAACAAAAGAAAAGTGTGTCGTACAGCAGTATTACGAGACGGTGAGATGGGTTTGTAGTCGACACAAGGGGTTAACGTGAGCCCTGTTGTTAGTATGAAAGACTCGAGTTTCACTGCTCCAACTCTAAACAAATGTGCTGTATATCACCAGTATCAGGCCTCAGCTGTTTTCCCCGCAGTGTTTACACCGTTTCATTTACTTTGAGATCCAGGGCCGCGGTGAGTTGGAGTCGGGGTGCAGTTGAGCGCGGTCAGCAGAGGGTTTGCAGTGTAATTGTTTTGTTAGATGTTTGTTACTGAGGAGAAGACGACGACTACAGAGAGTCTTTCTTTAACTTCCTTAACGTCGTCCTCGCTCTCGACCCAACTCCACCGGCATCGGAAACACAAGCAGCTAAAATCCTCGCACTCATGTGCTAATACACACGCGTGTTATCATGGCTACCAAATGATTTGCATAAATACTGTTGTTGTTTTCAACCACCTGACTCTGGGGTTTGGATCGCGACGGCAGCAGGTCAAGCGAGGTAGTCCGGACATCACCTCAGCCCAGAGACGCTTTCCACCTCCTCCTGGGGGATCCCGAGGCGTTCCCTGTCCAGATGAGATATATAACCTCTCCAGCGTGTTCTAGCCCCCCCGGGGGGTCTCCTACCACTTTGGATGAGACCTCCACTGGGAGGTGCCCAGGAGGCATCTTAATCAGATGACCGATCCGCCTCAACTGCTTCCTTTCGACGTGAAGGAGCAGCGGCGGAGCGCAGAGCTCCTCGCCCTATCTCTAAGGCTGAGCCCAGACACCCCTTTGGGGGGGGGGGGGGGACTCGCCTCAGTCACCTGTACTCATGATTTCATTCTGTCAGCCACTACCCAGAGCTCATGACTGCAAGTGAGGATTGGAACAAAGATCAACTGGTAAATCAAGAGCTTTACGTTCCAGGATCAACTCCACCTGCACCACAGTGGCTCAGTGCAATGCTACCCTTAGTCACTGTCAGTGCAAAAACACGGAGAATCTAAACCAACTTTATCTAATTAAACTATGTTCTAAAAGCTAAATTTAGGCAACGTTTTCTATTTATTGACTGTTGTGCATGCGTTGCTGTTAGCCTGCCAGCTAATTAGCTAATTCAGGAAGAGCAGATTTGCAGTAAGGGCCCAAAAGTCTCAAACAGGGCAAACCTGAACAGGAAAATCTCTGTTCCTTCATAAAGAAACTAAAAAGAGTAACTCACCTACTCTCCTATTTTGATAAGGCAGCACAAGGAGAAGAAAACAGGTGTAAGGAGAGATTTAATGGAGAAAGGTAGCAAAGGAAGCGAGGAAACAGAGCGATGAAGGATAGGATAGAGGGAGGAGTGAGGAGAGAGGGAGTGTTGCAGAGGGTAACCGATGGGACAGGGGGTTAAGTAGGAGGATCAGAAGAAGGGAAGATGTATATGAGAAGTGATGGATGGAGTGATTGCAAGACTGTCAGACGGACGGGGAGCAGGAGGAGGACGTATCGATAAATTAATGATGATGAGGTTGATGAGATTAAAGGATAAAAGGGAGGGAAGGAGAGGTGGATGAATGAACCGAGGAGTGAGGAAAGGAGGAGGTAATGGTGGAGGGATGGATAATGAGCGGGATGATCTTGAAGAAGGAGGGACAGAATGGAGGAAGAAGAGGAACGATGGATGGATAGATAGAAACCAAACAAACAAACAGAGGAGCAGAGGGAGACGCCAGCTAATGCATTTTTATTGAGATAATAAATGGTGAAAGAGCAGTGGAGAATTATTCCATCATTGCTTTATTACCAATTGCTGCACACACACACACACACACTCACACACACACACACACACACACACACGCATATTTGTTCTATTTTCTCAACAATGAGAGAAGACTGCAGTCTGTAGAGGCTGACAGGGGAATTGCACCGAGGCGGGTCTCACTAATAAACACACACACACACACAGAATGAAATACACACTCACACACCGTCGCACAATAGCAGTGGCAAACACCTACCCAGGTGTGTTGTTTGGAGAAAACAAAACTCAGACAGCGCACGAATAGACACATAAAATATGAATTTTTCTGTGCGCTTATCAATACACACACACTCCAGAGATAACAGGTTTAAAAAGCCTTGGCTCGCACACACACACACACACGCACACACACACACAATTTAATAGATAATCCAAATTAATGTCTGAGGTGTGCTCCACTGAGTTATTACTGCACGTCCATAAAGTGTGGGGACTGGTGACAGAGAGACAGATTTTTAATGAGACTGGTCTACACTCTGTGAGGCTGGATGCTAACATGCTCACAATAAACAATGCTAACATGATGTTCATCAGGTGTCATGTGTTCACCATGTGCACCGTCTTAGTTTAGCACAAATTAGCAGTAAACACAAGTAATCTATCTATCTATCTATCTATCTATCTATCTATCTATCTATCTATCTATCTATCTATCTATCTATCTATCTAGCTGTGATACAGAGATCAGCTGTAAGTGAAACAGACGAAGCTGATGGCCACAAGACAGTGATACACACACACATACACACACACACACACACACACACACACACACACACACACAGCGCTGAGCTCACCATCCACAAAACTCAGAAAGGGATAAATGATTTGAGGTTAACAAGTGTATTTTAAGCTGAGAAAAAAATCAATCTTTCTTTCTTTCTTTCTTTCTTTGAGCCCAGTGTGAATGTTCCTGCTTTTGTTTCTGTGTTCAGTCCAGATGTAAATGATCACAGTCGTCTCGCTGGTTTTAAACTGTTGACTTCAGTTACTCTTACAAAACATGTCCAGGTTGTTTGGAGACATATTTTTCTGAAAACACACACACACACACACACACACACACACACACACACACACACGTTCGAGTGATGAAGTAAATCCAGTCGACTGTGTGTGTGTGTGTGTGTGTGTGTGTGTGTGTGTGTGTACCGTAGGACAAGCGGTTTGTGTGAGCGGCTCTCTGTGGAATCTGATGCAGGATCAGTTGAAACCAGAGTTAAAGTTTCATAAATAAGAAAATAAGGACGAGTCAAAGCCTCCTTTCTCCCACAAAACCCAACACCAGGCTGCGATTCTTATCGTCTCTGTTTATCTGCACTCCTCTCTAACTCACACTTCAATTTTCTCCTGACACCCATCCTCTCCTTCCATCCTCGTACGGTTATTACTGCACCTTCTCTATATCTTCACCTTCTCCTCTTATTTCTCCTCAAATATTTGCACCACCTTGTGTCTCCTCTCGTCCCTTTCCCTCACTTTCCTGTCCTCCTCTTCCTTCCTTCCTTCCTTCCACCTTCCTTTTAATAACTCTCTACCCACACTCTTTCCTCTCCTCTCCTCCATTTCCCTGGTCTTGAATCACATCTTCCTCCATCCTCCTCCTCCTCAAAATCATCTTAATCTTTTTCTTCCTATAATCTCCCCAATATTCTCATCGCCTTTTCATTTCCTCCTTTGCTCTCCTTCCTCCCCACTGTCTACCAACCCCCCCCCCCCACTTTTCCTGAAAACCTTGATTTACTGCATTGCTCTTCTCATCTGCCTTGCCTCCCTCCCTTCCTCTCTCCTCCCTCTTCCAGCCTCCTTGTAATCCCTCTCTCCTCCTGCATCACAGGTGAATCACCTTTAGGGAGCGGGGAGCAGTGTGGTGAAAATGGTTCTCCTCCTCTTCTCTGTCTTGGCCCACATATCCCTCCCCCCCACTAATGTGTTTTCTCTCTCCTCTATTCCTCCCCTCTGCTTCCTCTCTCCATTAACTTCCATATCCCCTCCCCCTTCAACCTCCCCATCTCCCCATCATGACTCACCTCCACTCTGCTCCCCACTTGCCTCCCTTACTTCCTGATGTTTTTCCTCATTCCTTTGCATTATCCCCTCATGCCCTTTCTCCCTTTCCTTACCCCCCCACC